>NW_026512188.1:0-135931 GCF_027579735.1 Bombina bombina
GTTGAAAAACAAGGCTAATTAAAGAAAATAAAAAAGTACTGCACACACAGCTAAAGTGGCACAAAGGGCTCTGTCAGGAAGAAAAATGACTTTCTTTTATGAGCTGGGTAGCTCACATGGAAAAAAAATAAAAAAAATATATCATCTCCTCTCCTGCGTCTCTGTAATGAGCAGGGTGGATAAAAATTAATGATTTAAAAAAAAATAATAATAAAAAAGGGGATAAAACAAAATGTATGCTTACCTGATAAACGTATTTCTTTCTTGACACGGTGAGTCCACGGATCATCTAATTACTATTAAATTAAAGTGGTTTCTGAGGAAAAATCTTTCTAAAGATGGTTTTCTATTTAAGATTCATTGTAATCCAAACCTTATTTATCCTGAAATAAGATTAGTTTTTGATTATGTAGCATGAGGCTGTGATGTTTGTTTTTGGTAAATTAATTCTATGAATCCACTCACAGTGGTATGCTTTCTCAGAGGTTTCTGTAAGATTATTTTTGGAATTTTTCTGTCTACAAGATATTATTACATATACTTGGTTTTGTAGTTCTCAAAACTAAATTTGTGTCTGCAGAAATAGTTTACCCCTTCTTCACGCACAACAGTGTTATAAAATAAATATACAAAAGCTGAGACAGGGAGCTTTAAGGGAGATAAACCCCAACTTTGTCTTAAGATTTAGATAAAGCATTCAATTTTAAACAACTTTCAGATTTAATTCTGTTATCAAATTTCTCATTTTATTTATTCCTTTTATTGAATGAACAGTAATGCACTACTGGGAGCTAGCTGAACACAATAAGATGCATATATGTGTAGCCACCAATCAACAGCTAGCTCCCAGTAGTTCATTGCTGCTCCTGAGCCTACCTATGTCTGCTTTTCAACAAAGGATACCAAGAGAATTAATCAACTTAGATAATAGATGCACATTGGAACGTTATTTTGAATTAAGGGGACATTGTACTCCTGAATTTGTATTGTTTAAAATAATAGATAATCCCTTTATTACCCATTCCCCCATTTTGCATAACCAACACAGTTATAATACACTTGTTACCTCTGTAATTACCTTGTATCTAAGCCTCTGCCCTCTTATTTCAGTTCTGTTGACAAACTTGCATTTTGGCCAATCACTTCTGACTAAATAACTCCATGAGTGAGCACAATGTTATCTATATGGCACACATGTACTAGCGCTGTCTAGCTGTGAAATACTGTCAAACTGCACTGAGATAAGAGGCCGCCTTCAAGGGCTTAGAAATTAGCATATGAACCTACCTAGGTTTAGCGTTCATCAAAGAATATCAAGTGAACAAAGCAAATAAAGGTAATTTGGAAAGTTGTTTAAAATTGTATCTGAATCATGAAAGTTTAATTCTAACTAGACTGTCCCTTTAATCCCATTGTTCCCTTGCAATTCTATGTACACAGAATCAAGCCCTTACTAAGTTTTAGAAGCTAAAGGACCTAAGTGTGAGGAGTAAGGGTCATTACGTAAAAATTAAAGTAAAATTTATAAAGTCAAGAAAGGGACAGTAAAGTCCAAATTAAACGATTCAGATAGAGCATTCAATTTTAAACAACTTTACTTCTGTTATCAAATTTGCTTTGTACTCATGGTTTCTTTTATTGAAGAGTAAAATGAGTAAGGCTAGCTCAGTAGTGTGCACACGTCTTTAGTACTCTATGGCAATAGTGCTTTGTAACATTGTATAGTAAAGCTACAAATAATGTTACAAACTTTTATGTAGAAAAAACATTATTTTTTTAATTTTTTTGTAAATCAAATCCACCCTGTGCACAATTAAAGGGATAGCAAAGTCAAAATTAATCTTGCATGATTCAGATAGAGCATATCATTTAATACACTTTTTTAAATTCACTTCTATTTTCAAATTTGCTTCGTTCTCTTGGTATCCCTTGTTGAAAAAGAATATGCACATATCCAACACTAGTGGGAGCTAGCTGCTGATTGGTACCTACACACACTTGTCTCTCTTGTAATTAGCTATCTGGATGTGTTTAGCTAGCTGCCAGTAGTGCAATGTTGTTCCTTCAGTAAAGGATTGAAAGAGAATAAAGCAATTTTGATAGAAGTAAATGAAAGTTGATTACAATTGTGTGATCTATATGAATCATGAAATACAATTTTGGGGTTTCCTCTCCCTTTAAGACAAAGCATAGAGTCCATCAGGAAATAAAGAATTTAAACGTTTGTGATGGAACATTTTAAGTGTCACCCCAAAATACTTTCTGTACCTGTTGGCCCCTATCAAAACTGTAGTGATGGGCTTAATTATTCAAGGTTTGTAGTCATAGGGAAAAACTCCATGCACATTTCTTCAAAAATATGTTGATAGAGAATTCCTGCTTATTAGGACAATTATTCAACTTCTTTCTAACAAAGCTGTATATGAAGCCTTGTATTTCTTTTTTAAATGCTTCGACTTGTGAAGATGGCAGTGTGTTATTTATAGTTTAGTTTATTCAGAAAAAAAACTCATCTGTGGCTTTGTTATACTATAACAAAATATGCACTTTTTTTGCATTACAATTTGAGAAGAGAGACTTAACAAAATGTAACTGTGTTCCAGATAAAAGAATCCATTGTTGGTGACATCAGGCGAGAGATTGTAAGTGGGCTGTTGGCAGCAGTTTCCTCTCCAATGCGGTCCTTGGATGGAAAAACTGATGGGCGGATTTAAATGGTAAGAACTCTCTAGTTACTTGTGTAATCAAGGAAGATGGTGTTTGTTTTATGGTGACCAAAAGTAAAGTTCTTTCTTTCATGTAATTAGCAAGAGTCCATGAGCTAGTGACGTATGGGATATACATTCCTACCAGGAGGGGCAAAGTTTCCCAAACCTTAAAATGCCTATAAATACACCCCTCACCACACCCACAATTCAGTTTTACAAACTTTGCCTCCGATGGAGGTGGTGAAGTAAGTTTGTGCTAGATTCTACGTTGATATGCGCTCCGCAGCAAGTTGGAGCCCGGTTTTCCTCTCAGCGTGCAGTGAATGTCAGAGGGATGTGAGGAGAGTATTGCCTATTTGAATGCAGTGATCTCCTTCTAAGGGGTCTATTTCATAGGTTCTCTGTTATCGGTCGTAGAGATTCATCTCTTACCTCCCTTTTCAGATCGACGATATACTCTTATATATACCATTACCTCTGCTGATTCTCGTTTCAGTACTGGTTTGGCTATCTGCTATATGTAGATGAGTGTCCTGGGGTAAGTAAGTCTTATTTTCTGTGACACTCCTAGCTATGGTTGGGCACTTTGTTTATAAAGTTCTAAATATATGTATTCAAACATTTATTTGCCTTGACTCAGAATGTTCAACTTTCCTTATTTTTCAGACAGTCAGTTTCATATTTGGGATAATGCATTTTAATTTAACATTTTTTACCTTAAAATTTGACTTTTTCCCTGTGGGCTGTTAGGCTCGCGGGGGCTGAAAATGCTTCATTTTATTGCGTCATTCTTGGCGCGGACTTTTTTGGCGCAAAAATTCTATTTCCGTTTCCAGCGTCATACGTGTCGCCGGAAGTTGCGTCATTCTTTGACGTTATTTTGCGCCAAAAATGTCGGCGTTCCGGATGTGGCGTCATTTTTGGCGCCAAAAAGCATTTAGGCGCCAAATAATGTGGGCGTCTTATTTGGCGCGAAAAAATATGGGCGTCACTTTTGTCTCCACATTATTTAAGTCTCATTTTTTATTGCTTCTGGTTGCTAGAAGCTTGTTCTTTGGCATTTTTTTTCCCATTCCTGAAACTGTCATTTAAAGGAATTTGATCAATTTTGCTTTATATGTTGTTTTTTTCTTTTACATATTGCAAGATGTTCCACGTTGCAACTGAGTCAGAAGATACTTCAGGAAAATCACTGCACAGTGCTGGAGCTACCAAGCTAAGTGTATCTGCTATAAACTTTTGGTATCTGTTTCTCCAGCTGTTATTTGTATTGCATGTCATGTCAAACTTATTAATGCAGATAAAATTTCCTTTAGTACTGTTACATTACCTGTTGCTGTTCCGTCAACATCTAATTTTCAGAGTGTTCCTGATAACATAAGAGATTTTATTTTTTAATCCATTAAGAAGGCTATGTCTGTTATTTCTCCTTCTAGTATACATAAAAGTCTTTTAAAACTTCTCTTTTTTCAGATGAATTTTTAAATGAACATCATCATTCTGATACTGATAATGGTTCTTCTGGTTCAGAGGTTTCTGTCTCAGAGGTTGATGCTGATAAATCTTTGTATTTGTTCAAGATGGAATTTATTCGTTCTTTACTTAAAGAAGTGTTATTTGCATTAGAAATAGAGGATTCTGGTCCTCTTGATACTAAATGTAAACGTTTAAATAAGGTTTTTTAAATCTCCTGTAGTTATTCCAGAAGTGTTTTATCTCCCTGATGCTATTTCTGAAGTAATTTCCAGGGAATGGAATAATTTGGGTAATTTATTTACTCCTTCTAGACGTTTAAGCAAATTATATCCTGTGCCATCTGACAGATTAGAGTTTTTTGGGACAAAAATCCCTAAGGTTATGGGGCTGTCTCTACTCCTGCTAATGTACTACTATTCCTACAGCAGATAGTACTTCATTTAAGGATCCTTTAGATAGGAAAATTGAATCCTTTCTAAGAAAAGCTTACTTATGTTCAGGTAATCTTCTTAGACCTGCTATATTTTTAGCGGATGTTGCTGCAGCTTCAACTTTTTGGTTAGAAGCTTTAGCGCAACAAGTAACAGATCATAATTTTATAGCATTATTATTATTCTATAACATGCTAATAATTTTGTTGGTGATACCATCTTTTGATATCATTAGAGTTGATGTCAGGTATATGTCTCTAACTATTTTAGCTAGAAAAGCTTTATGGATTAAACTTGGAATGCTGACATGTCTTCTAAGTCAACTTTGCTTTCCCTTTCTTTCCAGGGTAAATAATCATTTTCGTTCCTTTCCTCACAAGGAACAAAAGCCTGATCCTTCATCCTCAGGAGCGGTATCAGTTTGGAAACTATTTCCAGTTTGGAATATATCCAAGCCTTATAGAAACCTATAGCCAGCTCCTAAGTACCTATGAAGGTGCGGCCCTTATTCCAGCTCAGCTGGTATGGGGCAGATTACGTTTTCTTCAAAGAAATTTGGATCAATTCCGTTCTTAATCTCTGGTTTCAGAAACATTGTTTCAGAAAGGTACAGAATTGGCTTCGAGTTAAGGCCTCCTGCTAAGAGATTCTTTTCTTTCCCGTGTCCCAGTTAACACAGCAAAGGCTCAGCATTTCTGAAATGTGTTTCAGATCTAGAGTTGGCTGGAGTATTTATGCCAGTTCCAGTTCTGGAACAGGGGCTGGGGTTTTATTTTATCTCTTCATTGTACCAAAGAAGGTCAATTCCTTCAGACCAGTTCCGGATCTATCATTATTGAATCGTTATGTAAGGATACCAACATTCAAGATGGTTACTGTAGGACTATCCTGCCTTTTGTTTAGCAAGGGCATTATATGTCTACAATAGATTTACAGGATGTGTATCTGCATATTCTGATTCATCCAGATCACTTTTAGTGTCTGAGATTCTCTTTTTAGACAAGCATTACCAGTTTTTGTGGCTCTACCGTTTGGCCTAGCCTCAGTTCCAAGAATTTTTTTCAAAGGTTCTCGGTGCCCTTCTTTCTGTAATCAGAGAATAGGGTTTTGGTATTTCCTTATTTGGACGATATCTTGGTACTTGCTCAGTCTTCTCATTTTCGAAGAATCTCATACGAATCGACTTGTGTTGTTTCTTCAAGTTCATGGTTGGAGGATCAATTTACCAATCAGTTCATTGATTCCTCAGACAAGGGTAACCTTTTTAGGTTTCTAGATAAATTCAGTGTCTATGACTCTGTCCTTGTCAGACAAGAGAAGTTTAACATTGATATCAGCTTGTCAAAACCTTCAGTCACAATCATTCCCTTTGGTAGCCTTATGCATGGAAATGTTGGGTCTTAGGACTGCCGCATCAGATGCGATCTCCTTTGCTCGTTTTCACATGCGACCTCTTCAGCTCTGTATGCTGAACCTATGGTGCAGGGATTACTCAAAGATATCTCAATTAATATCTTTAAACCGATTTTACAACACTCTCTGACATGGTGGACAGATCACCATCGTTTAGTTCAGGGGGCTTCTTTGTTCTCCGACCTGGACTATAATCTCAACAGATGCAAGTCTTACAGGTTGGGGAGCTGTGTGGGGGTATCTGACGGGTGAGATTTCCGATCAATATTTTGGAACTCCGTGCAATTTTCAGAGCTCTTCAGTCTTGGCCTCTTCTGAAGAGAGAGTTGTTCATTTGTTTTCAGATAGACAATGTCACAACTGTGGCATACATCAATCATCAAGGAGGGACTCACAGTCCTCTGGCTATGAAAGAAGTATCTCGAATTTTGGTTTGGGCGGAATCCAGCTCCTGTCTAATCTCTGCGGTTCATATCCCAGGTATGGACAATTGGAAAGCGGATTATCTCAGTCGCCAAACGTTGCATCCGGGCGAATGGTCTCTTCACCCAGAGGTATTTCTTCAGATTGTTCAAATGTGGGAACTTCCAGAAATAGATCTGATGGCTTCTCATCTAAACAAGAAACTTCCCAGGTATCTGTCCAGATCCCGGGATCCTCAGGCGGAGGCAGTGGATGCATTATCACTTCCTTGGAAGTATCATCCTGCCTATATCTTTCCGCCTCTAGTTCTTCTTCCAAGAGTAATCTCCAAGATTCTGAAGGAATGCTCGTTTGTTCTGCTGGTAGCTCCGGCATGGCCTCACAGGTTTTGGTATGCGGATCTTGTCCGGATGGCCTCTTGCCAACCGTGGACTCCGTTAAGACCAGACCTTTTGTCTCAAGGTCCTTTTTTCCATCAGGATCTGAAATCCTTAAATTTAAAGGTATGGAGATTGAACGCTTGATTCTTAGTCAAAGAGGTTTCTCTGACTCTGTGATTAATACTATGTTACAGGCTCGTAAATCTGTATCCAGAGAGATATATTATAGAGTCTGGAAGACTTATATTTCTTGGTGTCTTTCTCATCATTTTTCTTGGCATTCTTTTAGAATACCGAGAATATTACAGTTTCTTCAGGATGGTTTAGATAAGGGTTTGTCCGCAAGTTCCTTGAAAGGTCAAATCTCTGCTCTTTCTGTTCTTTTTTACAGAAAGATTGCTATTCTTCCTGATATTCATTGTTTTGTACAAGCTTTGGTTCGTATAAAGCCTGTCATTAAGTCAATTTCTCCTCCTTGGAGTTTGAATTTGGTTCTGGGGGCTCTTCAAGCTCCTCCATTTGAACCTATGCATTCATTGGATATTAAATTACTTTCTTGGAAAGTTTTGTTCCTTTTGGCCATCTCTTCTGCCAGAAGAGTTTCTGAATTATCTGCTCTTTCTTGTGAGTCTCCTTTTCTGATTTTTCATCAGGATAAGGCTGTGTTGCGAACTTCTTTTGAATTTTTACCTAAGTTGTGAATTCCAACAACATTAGTAGAGACATTGTGGTTCCTTCATTATGTCTTAATCCTAAGAATTCTAAGGAGAAATCGTTGCATTCTTTGGATGTTATTAGAGCTTTGAAATATTATGTTGAAGCTACTAAGTCTTTCCGAAAGACTTCTAGTTTATTTGTTATCTTTTCCGGTTTTAGAAAGGCCAGACAACTTCTGTCATTTCTTTGGCATCTTGGTTGAAATCTTTAATTCATCTTGCCTATGTTGAGTCGGGTAAGACTCCGCCTCATAGGATTACAGCTCATTCTACTAGGTCAGTTTCTACTTCCTGGGAGTTTAGGAATGAAGCTTCGGTTGATCAGATTTGCAAAGCGGCAACTTGGTCCTCTTTGCATACTTTTACCAAATTCTACCATTTTGTTGTATTTTCTTCTTCTGAAGCAGTTTTTGGTAGAAAAGTACTTCAGGCAGCGGTTTCAGTTTGAATCTTCTGCTTATGTTTTTCATTAAACTTTATTTTGGGTGTGGATTATTTTCAGCAGGAATTGGCTGTCTTTATTTTATCCCTCCCTCTCTAGTGACTCTTGTGTGGAAAGATCCACATCTTGGGTAGTCATTATCCCATACGTCACTAGCTCATGGACTCTTGCTAATTACATGAAAGAAAACATAATTTATGTAAGAACTTACCTGATAAATTCATTTCTTTCATATTAGCAAGAGTCCATGAGGCCCGCCCTTTTTTTGTGGTGGTTATGATTTTTTTGTATAAAGCACAATTATTCCAATTCCTTATTTTATATGCTTTCGCACTTTTTTCTTATCACCCCACTTCTTGGCTATTCGTTAAACTGAATTGTGGGTGTGGTGAGGGGTGTATTTATAGGCATTTTAAGGTTTGGGAAACTTTGCCCCTCCTGGTAGGAATGTATATCCCATACGTCACTAGCTCATGGACTCTTGCTAATATGAAAGAAATGAATTTATCAGGTAAGTTCTTACATAAATTATGTTTTTCTCCAACATTGGTGTGTCCGGTCCACGGCGTCATCCATTACTTGTGGGAATATTCTCTTCCCCAACAGGAAATGGCAAAGAGCACAGCAAAAGCTGTCCATATAGCCCCTCCTCAGGCTCCGCCCCCCCAGTCATTCTCTTTGCCGCTCTGAACAAGTAGCATCTCCACGGAGATGGTGAAGAGTATGTGGTGTTTGTTTGTTGTTTTTTATTCTTCTATCAAAAGTTTGTTATTTTGAAATAGTACTGGTTGTGCTATTTAGTTTGAAACAGAAAGAGATGAAGAGTTCTGTTTAAAAGAGGAGTATGATTTTAGCAGTAGTAACTAAAATCAATTGCTGTTCCCACGCAGGACTGTTGAGCCCAGAGAACTTCAGTTGGGGGGAACAGTTTACAGACTTTTATGCTCAAGGTATGACTAGCCATTTTTCTAACAAGACTGTAATGCTGGAAGGCTGTCATTTTCCCTCATGGGGATCGGTAAGCCATTTTCTTAGACTCAAAAAGAATAAAGGGCTTATTATGGGCTATTAACTGGTGGACACTCTTAAGGGCTAAATCGATTGCTTATTTAAGTATTTATTTACAGTTTGAAGTGGATTTCACACTTTTTATTATTTGGGGAACGTTTTTAACGCCAGGCACTAGTTAAGACACCTTCCCAGTCAGGAAGGGCCTTTCACTGTAGTAGGCAGAGCCTCATTTTTGCGCCATTATTGCGCAGTTTCTTTTGAGTGCAGTGCATGCAGCTGCATGTGAGAGGGTATGGTATCCACTGAAAACGTTCCTGGATGGCTTGAATTGGTATCGTATACCCCCCTGGGATAGGTGAAGTCGCAACAAACGCTGTGGCTGGGACTGTAGTGGGGTTAAAATTGCAAACGGCTCCGTTTGGGGTGCAATACTTTGAATACATTAAGACACTGTGGTGAAAATTTGGTAAAGATTGGATAATTCCTTCATAGTTTTTCACATATTCAGTAATAAAGTGTGCTCTGTTTAACATTTAAAGAGACAGTAACGGTTTTGTTTAAAAACGGTTTTTGTGCTTTATTAACCAGTTTAAGCCTGTCTAACATGTCTGTACCTTCAGATAGATCATGTTCTGTATCTATGGAGGCCAAGGTGGTTCCTCCTTCAAATGTATGTGATAATTGTGCCATGGCGTCCAAACAGAGTAAGGACAGTACTGTCACATTTAGTAAGGTTGCCCAGGATGATTCCTCAAATGAAGGAAGTAGGGATAGTTCTGCATCCTCTCCTTCTGTGTCTATACCAGTTATGCCTGGGCAGGCGACCCCTAGTACTTCTAGCGTGCCAATGCTTGTTACTATGCAACAATTAACGGCAGTAATGGATAACTCCATAGCTAATATTTTATCCAAAATGCCAGCATTTCAGAGAAAGCGTGATTGCTCAGTTTTAAACACTGTAGAGCAGGAGGGCGCTGATGATAATTTATCTGTCATACCCTCACACCAGTCTGAAGTGGCAGTGAGGGAGGGTTTGTCAGATGGAGAAATTTCTGATACAGGAAGAATTTCTCAGCAGGCAGAGCCTGATGTTGTGACATTTAAATTAGAGCATCTCCACGCATTACTTAAGGAGGTGCTATCTACTCTGGATGATTGTGACAATTTGGTCATCCCAGAAAAATTGTGCAAGATGGACAAATTCCTAGAGGTCCCGGTGCACCCTTATGCCTTTCCGATACCTAAAAGGATGGCGGACATAGTGAATAAGGAGTGGGAGAAGCCAGGCATACCTTTTGTCCCTCCTCTTATATTTAAGAAATTGTTCCCCATGGTCGACTCCAGGAAGGACACATGGCAAACAGTCCCTAAGGTCGAGGGGGCGGTTTCTACACTAGCCAAACGCACGACTATTCCCATTGAGGACAATTGTGCTTTCAAAGATCCTATGGATAAAAAATTGGAGGGTTTGCTTAAAAAGATTTTTGTACAGCAAGGTTACCTCCTTCAACCAATTTCGTGCATTATTCCTGTCACTACAGCTGCGTGTTTCTGGTTCGAGGAACTGGAAAAGTCGCTCAGTAAGGAGACTCCATATGAGGGGGTCATGGACAGAATTCACGCACTTAAGTTAGCCAATTCCTTTATTTTAGATGCCGCTTTGCAGTTAGCGAGATTAGCGGCGAAAAATTCAGGGTTTGCAATTGTGGCGCGCAGAGCGCTCTGGCTAAAGTCTTGGTCGGCGGATGTATCTTACAAGACAAAATTGCTTAATATCCCTTTCAAAGGTAAGAACCTTTTTGGGCCAGTATTGAAAGAAATTATTTCAGACATCACTGGGGGAAAGGGCCATGCCTTTCAAGGCTAAGAATAAGTCCAATTTTCGTTCCTTACGCAATTTCAGGAACGGACCGGCTTCCAACTCTGCAGCCTCTAGACAAGAGGGTAACGCTTCCCAGACTAAACCAGCTTGGAAACCAATGCAAGGCTGGAACAAGGGTAAACAGGCCAAGAAGCCTGCTGCTGCTACCAAGACAGCATGAAGGGGTAGCCCCCGTTCCGGGACCGGATCTAGTAGGGGGCAGACTCTCTCTCTTTGCTCAGGCTTGGGCAAGAGATGTTCAGGATCCCTGGGCACTAGAAATAGTCTCTCAGGGTTATCTTCTAGAATTCAAGGAACTACCCCCAAGGGGAAGGTTCCACATGTCTCACTTATCTTCAAACCAAATAGAGACAGGCATTCTTACATTGTGTAGAAGACCTGTTAAAGATGGGAGTGATACACCCAGTTCCAGCTGTGGAACAAGGTCAGGGGTTTTACTCAAACCTGTTTGTAGTTCCCAAAAAAGAGGGAACTTTCAGACCAATTCTGGATTTAAAAATTCTAAACAAATTTCTCAGAGTTCCATCGTTCAAAATGGAAACCATTCGAACAATTTTACCTACAATCCAGGATGGTCAATATATGACTACCATGGATTTAAAGGATGCGTATCTACATATTCCTATCCACAAAGATCATCATCAGTTCCTAAGGTTTGCCTTTCTGGACAAACATTATCAGTTCGTGGCTCTCCCATTCGGACTAGCCACTGCTCCCAGAATTCTCACAAAGGTGCTTGGGTCCCTTCTGGCATTGCAGTGGCACCTTATCTGGACGACATTCTAATTCAAGCGTCGTCTCTTTCCAAGGCAAAGGCTCATACAGACATTGTTCTAGCCTTTCTCAGATCTCACGGGTGGAAGGTGAACGTAGAAAAGAGTTCCCTGTCTCCGTCGACAAGAGTTCCCTTTTTGGGAACAATAATAGATTCTTTAGAAATGAAGATCTTCCTGACAGAAGTCAAAGTCAAAGCTTCTAAACGCTTGTCAAGTTCTTCACTCTATTCTGCAGCCTTCCATAGCTCAGTGCATGGAAGTAGTAGGGTTGATGGTTGCAGCAATGGACATAGTTCCTTTTGCTCGAATTCATCTAAGACCATTACAACTGTGCATGCTCAATCAGTGGAATGGGGACTATGCAGACTTGTCTCCAAAGATTCAAGTAGACCAGATGACCAGAGACTCACTCCGTTGGTGGTTGTCCCAGGATCACCTGTCTCAGGGAATGAGTTTCCGCAGACCAGAGTGGGTCATTGTCACGACCGACGCCAGTCTATTAGGCTGGGGCGCGGTCTGGGATTCCCTGAAAGCTCAGGGTCTATGGTCTCGGGAAGAGTCTCTTCTCCCGATAAACATCCTGGAACTGAGAGCGATATTCAATGCTCTCCGGACTTGGCCTCAACTAGCGAAGGCCGGATTCATAAGATTCCAGTCAGACAACATGACGACTGTAGCTTACATCAACCATCAGGGGGGAACAAGGAGTTCCTTGACGATGAGAGAGGTATCCAAAATCATCAAATGGGCGGAGGATCACTCCTGCCACCTATCTGCAATTCACATCCCAGGAGTAGACAACTGGGAGGCGGATTATCTGAGTCGTCAGACTTTCCATCCGGGGGAGTGGGAACTCCACCCGGAGGTTTTTGCCCAGTTGACTCAATTATGGGGCATTCCAGACATGGATCTGATGGCGTCTCGTCAGAACTTCAAGGTTTCTTGCTACGGGTCCAGATCCAGGGATCCCAAGGCGACTCTAGTGGATGCATTAGTGGCGCCTTGGTCGTTCAACCTAGCTTATGTGTTTCCACCGTTCCCTCTCCTTCCCAGGCTTGTAGCCAGGATCAAACAGGAGAAGGCCTCAGTGATTCTGATAGCTCCTGCGTGGCCGCGCAGGACTTGGTATGCAGACCTGGTGAATATGTCATCGGCTCCACCATGGAAGCTACCTTTGAGACAGGATCTTCTAGTACAAGGTCCATTCGAACATCCAAATCTAGTTTCTCTGCAGCTGACTGCTTGGAAATTGAACGTTTGATTTTATCCAAGCGTGGGTTTTCAGATTCAGTGATAGATACTCTGGTCCAAGCCAGAAAACCTGTAACTAGAAAGATTTACCATAAAATATGGAAAAAATATATCTGTTGGTGTGAATCCAAGGGATTCTCCTGGAGTAAGATTAAAATTCCTAAAATCCTCTCCTTTCTCCAAGAAGGTTTGGATAAGGGATTGTCAGCGAGTTCTCTAAAAGGACAGATTTCTGCTTTATCTGTCTTGTTACACAAACGACTGGCAGCTGTGCCAGATGTACAAGCTTTTGTACAGGCTTTGGTCAGAATCAAGCCCGTTTACAGACCTTTGACTCCTCCTTGGAGTCTAAATTTAGTTCTTTCAGTTCTTCAAGGGGTTCCGTTTGAACCCTTACATTCCATAGATATCAAGTTACTATCTTGGAAAGTTCTGTTTTTGGTTGCTATTTCTTCTGCAAGAAGAGTTTCTGAATTATCTGCTTTGCAGTGTGATCCACCCTATCTGGTGTTCCATTCAGAAAAAAAGGTTGTTTTGCGTACTAAGCCTGGTTTTCTTCCGAAGGTTGTTTCCAACATGAATATTAACCAGGAAATAGTTGTTCCTTCTCTCTGTCCGAATCCAGTTTCAAAGAAGGAACGTTTGTTACACAATTTTGATGTAGTTCGTGCTTTAAAGTTCTATTTAGAAGCAACTAAGGATTTTAGACAAACCTCATCTTTGTTTGTCGTTTACTCTGGTAAGAGGAGAGGACAAAAAGCTACGGCTACCTCTCTTTCTTTCTGGCTGAAAAGCATTATCCGATTGGCTTATGAGACTGCCGGACGGCAGCCTCCTGAACGAGTCACAGCTCACTCCACTAGAGCTGTGGCTTCCACATGGGCCTTCAAGAACGAGGCTTCTGTTGATCAGATATGTAAGGCAGCGACTTGTTCTTCTCTGCACACTTTTGCCAAATTTTACAAATTTGATACTTTTGCTTCTTCGGAGGCTGTTTATGGGAGAAAGGTTTTGCAAGCCGTGGTGCCTTCCGTTTAGGTAACCTGATTTGCTCCCTCCCTTCATCCGTGTCCTAAAGCTTTGGTATTGGTTCCCACAAGTAATGGATGACGCCGTGGACCGGACACACCAATGTTGGAGAAAACAGAATTTATGCTTACCTGATAAATTACTTTCTCCAACGGTGTGTCAGGTCCACGGCCCGCCCTGTTTTTTTAATCGGGTTTGAAATATTTCTTTCTCTATACACTACAGTCACCACGGCACCCTATAGTTTCTCCTTTTTTTCTCCTAACCGTCGGTCGAATGACTGGGGGGCGGAGCCTGAGGAGGGGCTATATGGACAGCTTTTGCTGTGCTCTTTGCCATTTCCTGTTGGGGAAGAGAATATTCCCACAAGTAATGGATGACGCCGTGGACCGGACACACCGTTGGAGAAAGTAATTTATCAGGTAAGCATAAATTCTGTTTTTTTAAATGTGATTTGTTCAGCTCAACTTATTGATAAATGGAGAAGACTACTGTCCGGAATAAATTTGATCTTTTTTAGTAAATTTGTCAAACTGAAGTTGGAGATCTGGGATTCTCGTACATTTTAAAATCAAATTTTTCAAAAGTGATTACAATATTATTTCTCAATAAATAAGATATTAGATACAATGCCAATGTACATTATAAAGAAATCTATTACAGGTAGAAAACCCTTTATTCAAACTTCTTGGGACCAGAAAAGGTTTGGATTTTTGGAGTATTTGCATCTGTAAAATGTTTGGAGAGGGGCTGAACCAAGTGTAAACAATAATCTTATGTCATACATGCAATATTTACATGTCATAATTTTTGTAGTTTTTATATAATTTTTAATACTTTTGTATACATAGTACCCTCATAAAGATAATCAGAAAGGTAATATGTGTTTTAAATAAATATAGACTATTTGTATTTTAGAACCAAAAAAAAAAACAGATTAAAGACACAGGCAGAGGAAAAATAGTAAATTTTGATACTTTGAAAAATAAATATATTAATTAAAAGTTTGGATTTCAGAATGTTTGTTTTTTGGAATTCCGGATTTGGTGATTTGTACTTATAATATTTGTCTGTTTTTAATAGCCATTAATTTATATGCAGCCCTTACAACTTCTAAAACACTGTTCCTTGGCCTATGTCAGAAAGTTGTGCACCAGTGACACAGTATAAATTAATATTCCATCAGTGACATAGATGCTGACATAAAACATTTACTCTATAAAAAATATTTTTTTATAGTATTTTACCTGAATTGACTCCTCCAAATTAAGCAAGTTGGGGCAGTTTAGCTGTTTATAAAAATTAGCAGATAAATTAGTGTGTGTGTGTGTGTGTGTATATATATATATATATATATATATATATATATATATATATATATATATATATCTCTCTCTCTCTCTCTCTCTCTCTCTCTCTCTCTCTCTCTATATATATATATATATATATATATATATATATATATATATATATATATATATATATATATATATATATAGTAATTACAAGTTATTAATGTGCTGTTTAGGAAAAATGACTGTTTTTGCACATGTTTTCTATATCTAGAATGCATGAATTGCATATAGTTTTATTCAGCTTTTTTAGATTAAATTTACATTATTTGTGTGATCAGCAATTATCAATTTTATATAAATTTGATATGACAGCAATGTAATTGATTGCACATAATCTGCAATGTTTCAACTGGTGAATTGACTGAATTAGGAGGCTTTTAATTGGGTCACGAAAGTCCAAAATTAAACTTTGTGATTCAGAAAGAGCATGCATTTTTTTTTTTTTTTTTAATAAACTTAACCAGTTTACTTCCATTATAAAATTGTGCAATCTTTTCTGTCCTATGAAATGAGTCCACTACATCATTCCAATTACTAGTGGGATATTCAACTACTGGCCAGTAGGAGGAGAGCACCCCAGCAAAGCTGTTAAGTGTAAGTGCCCTACCCATAACCCCCAGTCATTCAGTTTGCCTCTGACAATGGAGGTTGTGCAAAGTTAGTGTCTGAAGGATTTAATCCTTTTATGGGTTCTTTTCCTTGCAAGCAAGGATTGGGGTCTAGCTGTGTCCACGTCAATTTCTTGAGTAAGAGTAGTTGTGGCTTTTAGCAGTTAAAAGGCAGCGAGGAAGTCCTTTGCTTTACTTTTAACATCTTGCTACCCCTTTGCAGAAAGCCAGAGTTGGTTACTCTGTTCTTTCTTTTCCTACAGGTCTATGACAGCGACTTAGACGCCTGCCACACCTAGGGATCAGCATTCATCATGCATTTGGATCTAAGGTAAATGCTTTTGCCTTCTAGGTACAGGAGGATGCCAGCACTTAGGAGGTTAATCCTCTTTCAGATCCTTAATTTGGGACTTTATACTCCTTATTAGTTAAGGTGTCATATTTAGGACATGGCACTTAAAATTTTAGTATGAGTTATGGATATTTCTTTCATGTAATTGGCAAGAGTCCATGAGCTACTGACGTATGGCATATACAATCCTACCAGGAGGGGCAAAGTGTTCCAAACCTCAAAATGCCTATAAATACACCCCTCACCACACCCACAATTCAGTTTTACAAACTTTGCCTCCTATGGAGGTGGTGAAGTAAGTTTGTGCTAAGATTTCTACATTGATATGCGCTTCTCAGCATTGTTGAAGCCCGATTCCTCTGAGTACAGCGAATGTCAAAGGGATGTGAAGGGAGTATCACCTATTGAATACAATGGTTTTCCTCACGGGAGGTCTATTTCATGGTACTCTGTTATCGGTCGTAGAGATTCATCTCCTACCTCCCTTTTCAGATCGACAATATACTCTCATATACCATTACTTCTACTGATAACTGTTTCAGTACTGGTTTGGCTATCTGCTATATGTGGATGGGTGTCTTTTTCCGTAAATATGTTTTTATTACTTAAGACACCCCAGCTATGGTTTGGCACTTTATGCATTTATATAAAGTTCTAAATATATGTATTGTACTTATATTTGCCATGAGTCAGGTTCATGTATTTCCTTGTGCAGACTGTCAGTTTCATATTTGGGGAAAATAAACATTTTAAGAAATATTTTTTCTTACCTGGGGTTTAGTCTTTTTTTTTTTTCAGATTGATTATATTCTTCTTGCAAATTGCGGGCAGTACTAGGCCCGTGGGTGCGCCAAATGCTAGACTTTATTGCGTCATTCTTGGCTCAAGACTTTTTTGGCGCGAAAGTACGTCCGTTGGCTCAAGTTTGTCATTTCTGGCGGCGTAGTTGACGCCGAGTTCCTACACAGGGTTGCGTCGTTAGTGACGCAAGTGTGTCATTTCCGAGTGTTGTTGGCGCAAAAAAAATTTGGCACGTTGTGCGTTATACTTGGCGCCAAATTTATTCATTATTTTATTACCCCATTGCAATTTGCCTCTTGCCTTTTTCTATGTCAGAGGGCTATGCTATTTGCATTTTTTTTCTCATTCCTGAAACATATAAGGAAATTGATAATTTTGCTTTATATGTTGTTTTTTCTTTTACATTTTGCAAGCTGTCACAATCTGATCCTGTCTCAGAAGTATCTGTTGGAACGTTGCTGCCTGAGATCGGTTCCACCAAAGCTAAGTGCATTTGTTTTAAGATTGTGGAAATTATATCTCCGAATGTCATTTGTAATAGTTGTCATGATAAACTTTTACATGCAGACAATATATCCATCAGTAATAGTACATTGCCGGTTGCAGTTCCTTCAACTTCTAATGTACATAATATACCTATGAATTTAAAAAAAAAAATGTTACTGATTCTATTCAGAAGGCTTTGTCTGCATTCCCGCCTTCTAATAAACGTAAAAGATCTTTTAAAACTTCTCATAAAGTTGATGAAAATTCAAATGACCGACAACATACTGAATTATCCTCCTCTGATGAGGATATATCTGATTCAGAAGATCCTTCTTCAGATATTGACACTGACAAATTTACTGATTCATTTAAAATGGAGTATATTCGTTCTTTGTTAAAAGAAGTGTTAATTACTTTGGATATTGAGGAAGCCAGTCCTCTTGACGTTAAGACTAGTAAACATTTAAATGCTGTTTTTAAACCTCCTGTGGTTACTCCAGAGGTTTTTCCTATTCCTGATGCTATTTCTGATATGATTTCTAAGGAATGGAATAAGCCAGGTACTCCTTTTATTCCTTCTTCAAGGTTTAAAAAATTGTATCCTTTACCAGCAATTTCTATAGAGTTTTGGGAAAAGATCCCCAAGGTTGATGGGGCTATTTCTACTCTTGCTAAACGTACCACTATTCCTATGGAAGATAGTACTTATTTTAAAGATCCTTTAGATAGGAAACTTGAATCTTATCTAAGGAAAGCCTATCTATATTCAGGTCATCTTCTCAGGCCTGCAATTACTTTGGCTGATGTTGCGGCTGCATCAACTTTTTGGTTGGAGAATTTAGCACAACAAGAATTGGATCCTGACATGTCTAGCATTGTTCGCTTACTACAACATGCTAATCCATTTTATTTGTGATGCCATTTTTTATATCAAAATTGATGTTAGATCCATGTCTTTAGCTATTTTAGCTAGAAAAGCTTTGTGGTTTAAATCTTGGAATGCTGATATGACATCTGAGTATAGATTACTATCTCTTTCTTTCCAAGGTAATAATTTATTGGGTTCTCAGTTGGATTCTATTATTTCAACTGTTACTGGGGGAAAAGGAATTTTTCTGCCTCAGGATAAAAAACCTAAGGGTAAATCTAAGGCTTCTAACCGTTTTTGTTCCTTTCGTCAAAATAAGGAACAAAAATCTAATCCTTCCCCCAAGGAATCTGTTTCCAATTGGAAGCCTTCCTCAAATTGGAATAAATCCAAGCCTTTTAAGAAACCAAAGTCAGCCCCTAAGTCCGCAATAAAGGTGCGTCCCTCATTCCAGCTCAGCTGGTAGGGGGCAGGTTAAGGTTTTTCAAGGATATTTGGATAAATTCTGTCCAAAATCAATGGATTCAGAGCATTGTCTCTCAAGGGTATCGAATAGGATTCAGAGTAAGACCTCCTGTGAGAAGATTTTTTCTCTCGCGCATCCCAGCAAATCCAGTAAAAGTTCAGGCTTTCCTGAAGTGTGTTTCAGACCTGGAGTCTTCAGGGTTAATCATGCCAGTTCCTTTTCAGGAACAAGGTCTGGGGTTTTATTCAAATCTATTCATTGTCACAAAGAAGGAAAATTCATTCAGACCAGTCCTGGATCTGAAAATTTTGAATAGTTATGTAAGATTACCAACTTTCAAGATGGTGACTATAAAGGACTATTCTGCCTTTTGTTCAGCAAGGACATTATATGTCTACAATAGACTTGCAGGATGCATACCTTCATATTCCGATTCATCCAGAACAATATCAGTTCCTGAGATTCTCTTCTCTAGACAAGCATTACCAATTTGTTGCTCTTCCTTTTGGCCTAGCAACCGCTCCAATAATCTTTTCAAAGGTTCTAGGTGCCCTACTCTCTGTAATCAGAGAGCAGGGTATTGTAGTGTTTCTTTATTTGGACGATATCTTGGTACTAGCTCAGTCTTTACGTTCTGCAGAATCTCACATGAATCAACTAGTGTTGTTTGTTCAAAAACATGGTTGGAGGATCAATTTACCAAAAAGTTTCTTGATTCCTCAGACAAGGGTCACCTTTTTAGGTTTCCAGATAGATTGTGTTCTTGACTCTGTCTCTAACAGACAAGAGACGTTTGAAATTGGTTGCAGCTTGTCGGCACCTTCAGTCTCAGTCATTCCCTTCAGTGGCTATGTGCATGGAAGTTTTAGGCCTCATGACTGCAGCATCGGATGCAATTCCTTTTGCTCGTTTTCACATGAGACCTCTTCAGCTTTGTATGCTGAATCAATGGTGCAGGGATTATACAAAGATATCACAGTTAATATCCTTAAATCCCAATGTTCTACACTCTCTGACGTGGTGGTTAAATCACCAGCGTTTAGTTCAAGAGGCTTCCTTTGTTCGGCCAACCTGGACTGTGATCACTACAGATGCAAGTCTTTCAGGTTAGGGAGCTGTTTGGGGACCTCTGACAGCACAAGGGGTTTGGAAATCTCAAGAGGCGAGATTACCAATCAATATTTTAGAATATTTTGGATAAGGGTTTGTCTGCAAGTTCTTTGAAGGGACAAATCTCTGCTCTTTCTGTTTTATTTCACAGAAAGATTGCTAAACTTCCTGATATTCACTGTTTTGTACAGGCGTTAGTTCGTATTAAGCCTGTCATTAAATCAATTTCTCCTCCTTGGAGTCTTAATTTGGTTTTGAAGGCGTTACAGGCTCCTCCATTTGAGCCTATTCATTCTTTGGACATTAAACTACTTTCTTGGAAAGTGTTGTTCCTTTTGGCTATCTCTTCTGCTAGAAGAGTTTCTGAGCTATCTGCTCTTTCTTGTGAATCTCCTTTTCTGATTTTTCATCAGGATAAGGCGGTTTTGCGGACTTCATTTCAATTTTTACCTAAGGTTGTGAATTCTAACAACATTAGTAGAGAAATTGTTGTCCCTTCCTTGTGTCCTAATCCTAAGAATTCTTTGGAAAGATGCTTACATTCTTTGTATGTGGTAAGAGCTTTGAAATATTATGTTGAAGCTACTAAAGCTTTCAGGAAGACTTCTAGTCTATTTGTTTTATTTTCTGGTCCTAGGAAAGGTCAGACGGCTTCTGCTATTTACTTGGCTTCTTAGTTGAAGCTTTTGATTAATCAAGCTTATTTGGAGTCGTGTAAGACCCCGCCTCAGAGAATTACAGCTCATTCTACTAGATCAGTCTCCACTTTGTGGGCTTTTAAGAATGAAGCTTCAATTGATCAGATTTGCAAAGCGGCAACTTGGTCCTCTTTGCATACATTTACTAAATTCTACCGTGTTGATGTATTTGCTTCTTCAGAAGCAGTTTTTGGTAGAAAAGTTCTTCAGGCAGCTGTTTCAGTTTGATTCTTCTGCTGATGTTTTAAGTTTTTCTTGTCATTTAAAGAATAAACTTATATTTTGGGTGGATTATTTTTTCAGCGAATTATGGCTGCTGTTTATTTTTATCCCTCCCTCTCTAGTGACTCTTGCGTGGAGTTCCACATCTTGAGTATTGATATCCCATACGTCACTAGCTCATGGACTCTTGCCAATTACATGAAAGAAAACATAATTTATGTAAGAATTTACCTGATAAATTCATTTCTTTCATATTGGCAAGAGTCCATGAGGCCCACCCTTTTTTATGGTGGTTATGATTTTTTGTATAAAGCACAATTATTTCTAAATTCCTTTGTTGATGCTTTCTACTCCTTTCTTTATCACCCCACTGCTTGGCTATTCGTTAAACTGAATTGTGGGTGTGGTGAGGGGTGTATTTATAGGCATTTTGATTTTTGGGGAAACTTTGCCCCTCCTTGTAGGATTGTATATCCCATACGTCACTAGCTCATGGACTCTTGCCAATATGAACAAAATTAATTTATCAGGTAAATAATTACATAAATTATGTTTTTTTTTTGGCAAGGGAGTTTGAAGGTTTTTTTAATAGAGGATTCTTTATTGGTCACCTTTTATTTTTATTACATTTCTTAGAGGTTAAAATATTGCCTAAATATTTCATTTCTGGGCTACAGGAAATCATTTAGACAGTAGAGGAGATTGCCGCTTTGTTTTTCTCCTTAGTCAGTTTACTCGGTCTGTCAGCTTGCACGGTCTTACAGTGATGAGCCGTTTTTTTTTTTTTTAAATGCAGTTATTTTCGCACTCCTTTTTAGAGTGTTGACCGCACTTCCGCTTTTACGGAGCGGAGTGGTCATTCAGTTCAGCAGACGTCTTTGATCCTGCATGGTTTAGTGAAACAGCTTCCGTTTATACAGTGATTAGGAGTTTGTCACAGACGAATAGTAGTGGGATATTCTTCTGGCTGGTAGGAGCCTCCGACATCTGAGGCAGTTTTTACAAACGTGTATAATATTGATTGCAATATTTCTTTTTGTATTTTTTTGGGTGCAGCTTTGTATGCTCTAATAAAATAATTTTATGAAGCATTACGATTTGTTCTGCATTAAGATTTCCCTATATTACCCTGTATTTCTACATTACTACATTCCTCCATTTGCTCTCCTTCCACAAGTCATTGCTCGTATCAAACAGAAGAGAACATCAGTGATTCTAATAGCTCCTGCATGGCCTTGCAGGATCTGGTTCACGGATCTAGTGACAATTTCATCTCTACCTCCTTGGAGGTTACCTCTGAGGAAAGACCTTCTACTTCAGGGTCCTTTCCTCCATCCAAACCTAGATTCTCTGAAGCTAACTGCTTGGAGATTTAACACCTAGTTCTGTCTAAATGGCGTTTTTCTGAAACGGATTCAAGCTCGTAAACCGGTTGCTTGCAAGACTTACCATAAGATATGGCGTAAATATCTTTCTTGTTGTGAATCTAAGGGGTTCTCCTGGAGCCAGGTGAGGATTCCCTGGATTTTGACGTTTCTTCAGGATGGACTGGATAAGGGTTTATCGGTCAGTTCTCTAAAGGGTCAGATTTCTGCATTATCTATCCTTTTACACAAACGTCTGGCAGACTTACAGGCTTTGTACAGGCTCTGGTTAGAATCAGACCTGTGTTTAAACCTGTTGCTCCCCCAATGGAGCCTTAATTTAGTTCTTAAAGTGTTGCAGTAGGCTCAGTTTGAGCCTATGCATGTTGGTGATATAAAACTATTATCCTGGAAAGTTTTGTTTCTTGTTGCCATTTCTCCCGCTCGCAGAGTGTCTGAGCTTTCAGCTCTGCAGTGTGATTCCCCGTACCTTATTTTTCATGCTGATAAGGTGGTCCTTCGTACTAAATTGGGGTTTCTCCCTAAGGTAGTATCGGATCGAAATATTAATCAGGATATTGTTGTTCCTCCTTTTTGTCCTAATCCTTCTCTAAAGGGAAGTCTCTTGCATAACTTGGATGTTGTGCGGGCTCTAAAAAATTTTTCTCTGGTAAGCGTAAGGTTTAGAAGGCCACTTCTGTCTCTCTGGTTAAGAAGTTTGATTTGTTTAGCTTATGAGACTGCTGGACAGCAGCCTCCTGAGAGAATTATGGCTCATTCCACTAGGGCTGTCTCCTTTTCTTGGGCTTTCAAAAATTAATCTTCTGTGGAACAGATTTGCAAGGTGGCAACATGGTCCTCTCTGCATACTTTTTTCAAATTTGATACTTTTGCCTCAGGTTCTTTTGGGAGAAAAGTTCTTCAAGCGGTTGTGCCTTCCGTTTAGGTCCTCCTGCCTTTTTATCCCTCCCTGTTCATTTCGTGTCCTCTAGCTTGGGTATTGGTTCCCACTAGTTGTTAGAATGACCTTGTGGACTCTCCATGTCATAGGAAAGAAAACAAAATTTATGCTTACCTGATAAATTTTATTTATTTCCGGACATGGAGAGTCTACGACCCGCCCTATTTTAATTCTGCATTTTTTTTGAGTGAACTTCAGACATCCTTTTCACCCTTGTGTTTCTTCTTTTTTCCTTTTCCGTCAGCTGAATGACTGGGGGTTATGGGTAAGGCAGTTACACTTAACAGCTTTGCTGGGGTGCTCTTTGCCAGAAGTTGAATATCCCACTAGTAATTGGAATGATGTCGTGGACTCTCCATGTGAGAAAGAAAAATTTTTTATCAGGTAAGCATAAATTTTGTTTTTATATGAATACTTTGACACACCAGCTCCTACTTAGTATGTGCAAGAGTTCAGTGTATGAGTCTGTGATTGGCTGATGGCTGTCATATGATAGAAGTGTTTGGCAAATTTAATAGATATTTTGAAATTTGTTAGAAAAAATATCTATCACTCATTTAAAATTCAGACTAAGTGCTATTGCATTGTCTTTTTTTATTATTTATTAAGCACTTTTGATTATGAATTTCTACTGTACTTAACATTTTATAACTTTGGGTACACTAATCGATTTCCTTTTTTCCCCTAAGGTAATCTGAAATCCACTGAAATCCATTTATTTTGGAAAACATGCTAGAAGAATGAATGAAGCAGAATTTCAAGTCAAGCTAATTATTCAGGAGAGAGAATATGCTGCTGAAAAATGTACTCTACACACTCTGTGTATTGTGTTCCCCCCTCCTATGAGTAATGGAATATGTGTGTGTGTGTGTGAGTTTTTTAATTTGGGCACTTTGCTTAGCTTTGCCAATAAGAGAACCAGGGAGGTTTCATCTAATATTTATTTCAATGTACTGTGTTTCTATTGTATTTTGTTTTGTTTGTTTTTTTGTTTTTTTAACTAAAACTTGAAGATTTACTTTTCCAATTTCAAAATGACCTTCCCACTGCAAGAGGGAGTATGAATTGTTGCAAAGTATGCATTGCCAGGGGTGAAATGGTGAAACAACTGTATGTCTGGCTTTGACACTGACCTCCATGAGGTATAGACTGTGCAATACATGATTCACTTTGAGAGCTTTACAACAAATATTTTTTCTTCTGCTGTGTAGTGCCACTTTAAGCTAAGCATATGGAACATTTGCTGCATTACTTTCAAAGCGGAATTTGGTTTTGTAACTTGTTTAGTGGATTACTTGCATTTACCGAAAACTACTTTATGTTCTTACACTGAAAGATGTATTTTCGAACACAAGATTATTTAAACATTTTATTCCGTTTCCCATAGTTCAGTTCTTTTGTGTGCCATTTTTTAACACTATAATTTTTATTGATTTATTTCCCTGCTCTTTAAGACCTTGTCTTAAATGTGATTTATATTGATCATAAGTGTTGACTGGAAAAAAAACCTGTTAAAAATCTGGGATTTTTCCCCTTCTGATCTTCAGTGACACGCACACTATTTTTTCCTTGATCACTGTTTGGAGCTAAACTAAATGCTTGTTGGGAATGTTCAATCCAGGCCACTCAATGGCACAATTTTATGGAAATTGAGTTTAAACCTTGGTGGTTTTCATAATTTAGTGTATTCTGCTGAGTTTCAGTTAGAGAAGAATATAACTGTAAAATCTAAAACTGTACACACTTAAGTACACAAGGGCTGATTTCTAATTATATAAAATAAAGTATTTATTTTGCATACATATCTTTGTTGTTTTTATTCAAATGCTCATTGAGGTGCGTTTTTGTTTTCTTTATATATCTTGATGAACAATTTGCAACGCAAGTTAAATTTTTAAATTAGAAATGCACCCACTTATGGGGCAGTGGCACAATCACTCCCAACCCCTCCCTATAATGAGTTAGTCACAAGCCTGCCACAGTTGTCGCAGGGACCGGCCCCCTAGCCCCCCTCCTGTTGGGTCATCGAGAGACTCCTTACAGTGACATACACAGCACTGGATGGGCTATCCACTAGAAGCAGTCATCCCTTAAGCATAGTGAAATGGTTGTTGTGTGGACCAGTCCCTTTAGCCTCCTCCTGTTCAGCCTTCAATATACTCCTTTACATAGATCCTCTGCCTGTGATGTACTCAGAACTAAATGGGCTCTTTACTGGAAGCAGTCGATTTCTGCAGGTGGTAACCACAGTGAACAAATACATGCACGCCCATAGCTCACAGGCTATGTACACCATTCATGAGGTATATCATAACCACACACTCTAGACTTTACTAATACAGTTTAACAGTTTATGGAAGACCCTTTATTTTGGTTTTAAAATCCTCTTGGTAAAACTTTTTTTAGTTAAAAACAACAAAGAAAAACACTTATTTCGTAAAATGATGATGGTCCATAACATATGGGATATATTTCGCTCCACAAGGAGGAGGAAAGGACCCAAATATGAGCTTAAAATCCCTCCCATCTCTGTTTTGTTCTTGGCCTCATAGGAGTTGGTTGAGAATTGAGGTTGTTCCAGCTACTTGCTTATGGATTACAAATTGGGAGCTCAGACCTATGTGAGACCCAGAGAGTCCCCAGGGACTATCATTTACAAAGAAGACGGAAAAGACTCTTCACAACAGCTGAATAATACAGGGACATAGGAATACCCTATTATGTGCACAGTATTTCCCTAACTTGCGTTGTAGTCATAACTACCCTCAGGCGTCGCAGGGACTCATCCCTAGCCTCCCCTGAGAGACGCAGGTATTTCCTACTGCAATGCTCTGTGGTACTCGATACCTGCACTGGATGGGCTCTATTTGGGTACTGCTGCATGGACTTAGATTTGACATGCCTTGTAAGTCGGTGAAGGGGTGCTGCATAAGGTAAATGACTTTACATAGCACACACAGCCCAGTGGCTATTTATAGATACAGCAAAGCCAGGGGACTTAACCTGCTCTTCTCATGACACAATGATTTCTCCTTTTCAGCCCTTCCTGTCCTGTCATGCTCCAACCATTCACTTTGTAGAGGGAATTTACCCTTTCCAATGGAATGGAGAGTCCAAAATTCATTCTAATTACTAGTGGGAATTCAACTCCTGGCCACCAGGAGGAGGCAAAGAACACCCCAGCAAAGCTACAAGTATCCCTCCCACTTCCCACAATCCCTAGTCATTATTTGCCTTTGTACATCATGGAGGTGTGCAAAGATGGTGTCTGCAGAAAATTGAGTTTTCTTTCATGTAAGTGGCAAGAGTCCATGAGCTAGTGGCGTATGGGATATACATTCCTACCAGAAGGGGGCAAAGTTTCCCAAACCTCAAAATGCCTATAAATACACCTCCCACCACAGTCATTCCCCAGTTTTACAAACTTTGCCTCCTGTGGAGGTGGTGAAGTAAGTTAGTGCTTGATTTCTTCTATGATGGGCACTTCTAAGCATTTTGAAGCCCAATTCCTCTGAGTAGTGTTTGTCAGAGGGATGTGAAGAGAGTATCACCTGTTAATTTCATGGTTCCACTCATGGGAAATCTTTTCAAATGCTCTCTGTTATCGGTCGTAGGGATTCATTCTCTACCTCCCTTTTCAGATCGACTGTATACTCTTATACCATTACCTCTGCTGATATTTTTCAGTACTGTTTGACTGTCTGCTATATGTGGATGGGTGTCTTCTGGTAAGTATGTATAATTTTTTTAAGATACTCTCAGCTATGTGTGGTGCTTTGTTATGTTGTAAAGATTTAAATATGTGTTTACTTATTTGCCATGAGTCAGGTCTATGTATATTTCCCTTTCGCAGTCTAGCAGTTTCAGTATGAGAATCATGTTTTAGAAAGTTTATTTAAACTTTTTTTCTCACCTGGGGTTTGTCATTTTCAATTTTTCACTTGTTTTTCCTTAATTTTCGCGGGCATATCTAGGACGCAAAATGCTGTTATTGCGTGTTTTTCGGTGCAAAGTTGTGCCTATAGTGGTGCAAGTTTTGTCATTTCCTGTGTCTTTGACGCTAGTTGTTTTGGCGCAAAGTCGCCCTTGTTATGACGCAAGTTGCGTCATTTCCTGGTGTTGGTTTGGCGCCAAAAAGTCACTTTCTTTTGCGTTGTGCGTCATACTTGGCGCCAATTTTTTTATTCTTTTAATGGGTAGTTTCCCTACAAGCAAGGATTGGAGTAATGCTGTACCCATGTAATCCTCTTGAGTAAGAGTTGTGGTAGCTGTTAGCAGTTGGAGGTCAGCAGGGTAGTCCTTGTTCTCCAACATTTGAGGCTAACCCCCATATGGAAAACCAGGGTTGGTTACTCAGCTTTTCCTTTCTTTCCAGGTCCCTTTCAGACCTAAGATGCTGTGTATGCCCTGCAACTGAAGCTCCTAAAGGTAAGTCCTTTTCCTGCTTTAGTAAGGGGACTCACTTAAGGGGTTAATTCCTCTTTTTTTCTTCAATGGAGCTTGGGGACTTATAAATCCCCACCATGAAGAGATATTTTAAATTTGGCATTATTGCTCGGCACTTGTGTATGGAATCACTAATTTATTTTTTAATCAGTTTTTCTGGGACTGAGAAAATGTTTCCTGTTGCAGATTCTGGAGCTATTTCTACCTTAGCTAAAAGAACTACGATTCAAGAGGATAGTACCACTTTCAAAGACCCTATGGATAGAAAGCTAGAGGGTTACTTGCGTAAGATATTTCTTCACCAAGGTCTGCTATGGCAACCAGTTGCTAGTATGGCAGCAGTCGCAGGCACAGCCTCATATAGGTGTGACTTCTTATCTGAGCTAATTCTCGAGGAGACTACAGTGGAGGAGATCCAGGACCGGATCAAGGCTTTAAAACTGGCTAATACCTTTATTTGCGATGCCAGTATGCAGGTAGTGCGTATGAGTGCAAAGACTTCTAGTCTTGCCATTCTATCTCGCAGAGCCTTGTGGTTAAAATCTTGGTCGGCAGACATGTTTTCTAAGTCCAGACTTCTGTCTCTTCCTTTTAAGGGTAAGACCTTGTTTGGTCCCGGCCTGGCTGAAAACATCTCCGCTGTCACGGTTGGAGAGGGAGCCTTTCTGCTTCAAGATAAAAAATTTAGAACTAAGGGTCGCCAGACTTCTAATTTTCGTTCCTTTCGCAAATTCAAGGGACAAATCCTCTTCTTCTAAAGCTGATCAGTCAAAGCTATCCTAGAGATCCTGTCAACCTTTGAATAAGGGCAAGCAATTCAAGAAACCTTCCTCTGAGAACAAATGAGCGTGAAGGGTTTGCCCCCAATCAAAGAATGGATCAAGTAGGGGAGCAGCCTTTCTCGTTTTCAAGAAGTTTGGGTTTGCAATGTTCCAGATCCTTGGGTGGTGGAAGTGGTCTCTCAGGGATACAAGATGAGGTTTCAAATCTCGTCCTCAGAGAAGCAGATTTATCTTCCTGTCAAGATTATAAGCAAACCAGGAGAAAAGAGGCATTCTTAAGCTGCGTCAGGGATCTCTCTCTTCTCTAGGACTGATCGTTCCTGTACCTCTGGCACAACAGGGTCAATGATTCTAGTCCAACCTTTTCATAGTTCCCAAGAAAGCGGGAACTTTTCGACCTATTCTAGACATAAAGTGCCTCAACAAATTTCTCATGGTTCCGTCAAAATGGAGACTATTCGTTCTTTTCTCCCTTTAGTTCAGGAGGGTCAGTTCATGATCACCATCGACCTTAATGGACACTTAAATTCATGTCCCTATCCACAGGGATCATTTTCAATTCCTACGGTTTGCCTTCCTGGACAAACACTTCCAATTTGTAGCCCTTCCTTTCGGCCTAGCCACAGCTCCCTGAATCTTTACGACGGTTCTAGGGGCTCTTTTGACAGTGACCAGATCTCTAGGAATTGTGGTGGCGCCATACCTGGACAATATCTTGGTTCAAACGCCATTATTTCATTTAGCAAGATCCCATACAGTTTCTCTGTTGATTCTCCGATTTTATGGGTGGATGGTGAATCTGGACAAGAGTTCCTTGGTGACCAATACCAGGGTCTGTTTTTTGGAGACGATCATAGACTCGAGCTTGATAAAAAAAAATTCTTAACAGAAGTGAGAGTCCAAACTTCTTTCTGCCTGCCCTTTCTCTTCAGTTCTCTGTCCGACCCTCAGTGGCTCAGTATAGGACGTAATTGGTCTTATGGTGACCTCCATGGACATTATTCCTTTTGCTCGTTTCCATCTAAAGCCTCTACAGTTATGTATGCTCAGTCAATGGAATGGAGACCACTCTGACCTATCTGAGGATAGTCCTATGCAACCTGATGAGACTCTGTCCTGGTGGCTCTCTCAGGACCATCTGTCCCAAGGCACATGCTTCTTGAGACCATCCTGGGAGATTGACTTCTAGCTTGGCCTCAACTGAGTTTGGTCCGATTTATCAGAATCCAATCAGACATCACATCAGTGGCTTATATCAACCATCAGGGAGGAACAAGCAGTTCCTTAGCAATGAAGGAGGTGTCTTGCATCCTTTGGTGGGCAGAGTCTCACAACTGCCACATTTCTGCCATTGACATCCTAGGTGTGGACAACTTGGAAGCAAATGACCTGAGCAGACACTTTTTACCCAAGGGAGTGGGCTTTTCATCCGGAGGTATTCTCAATGATAACCCTCAGGTGGGGGGTTCCGGAGTTGGACCTGATTGCATCTCGTCTAAACACCAAGCTTCCCTGATACAGATCCAGATCAAGGGATCCGCAAGAAGTTCTGGTGTACGCTTTTGCAGTCCCATGGGAATTTGATCGGATTTACCGGTTTCCTCCATTTGCCCTCCTTCCTCGGGTGATAGCCCTATTAAATAGGGGCAGGCTTCGGTGATTCTAATTGCTCCAGCTTGGTCGAGGTCATCCTCTCCCCCGTGAATATTACCGCTGAGGAAGGACCTTTTACTTCAGGGTCCTTTTATACATCCAAATCTAGATTCTCTGAAGCTGACTGCATGGAGATTGAACGCATAGTCTTGTCTAGACGAGGTTTTTCTGAAAACGTTATTGACACCTTGATCCAGGTTCATAAGACGGTTGCTTGCAAAATTTACCATAAGGTTTGGCGCACTTACCTTTACCAGTGCGAATCTTGGGGTTTTCCTTGGTGTAAAGTGCGAATTCCCTGTATTTTGTCTTTTCTCCAGGAGGGTCTGGTGAAGGGTTTGTCGGTCAGTTCTCTGAAGGGTCAGATTTCTGCCTTTCTGTTCTAAACATATGCGTTGGGCCGACTTACCAGATGTTCAGTCCTTTGTTCTGGCCCTGGTCAGAATCAGGCCTGTGTTCAAACCTGTTGCTCTACCTTGGAGCCTTAATTTTGTTCTTCGGGTTTTGCAGCAGGCTCCGTTTGAGCCTATGCATTCTGTTGATATTAAATTGTTGTCTTGGAAAGTTTTGTCTTTGCTAGCTATTTCATCTGCTCGTAGAGTTTCAGAACTTTTGGCTCTACAGTGTGATTCCCCTTATCTAATTTTCCATGCGGCTAAGGCGGTCCTTCGTACCAAATTGGGATTTCTACCTAAGATGGTTTTGGACTGCAATATCAATCAGGAAATTGTTGTTCCTCCTTTGTGTCCTAATCATTCTCAGAAGAAACGTCTGTTGCGCAACCTGGATGTAGTTCGTGTTCTAAAATTCTATCTCCAGGTTACTAAGGATTTTCGTCAATCTTCTGCCCTTTTTGTAGTATTTGCTGGCAAACGTAAGGGTCAAAAGGCTACTCTTTTTTTTCCTTTTGGTTGAGGAGTGTCATTAGGTTGGCCTATAAGACAGCTGGACAACAACCTCCTGAGAGGATTACAGCTTATTCAACTAGTGCTGTTCCTGGGCCTTTAAAAACTAGGCTTCTGTGGAGCAAATTTGCAATGTGGCCACTTGGTCCTCCTTAAATAGATTTTCTAAATTTTACAAATTCAATGTTTGCCTCAGCTGAGGCTTCCTTTGGGAGAAAGGTTCTTCAAGCGGTGGTGTCCTCAGTTTAGGTCCACCTGTCTTGTTTCTCCCTCCCTTTCCATTCTGTGTCCTCTCTCTTGGGCATTGGTTCCCATTAGTAATTTGAATGATTTTGTGGACTCTCTATGCCATTAGAAAGAAAACAAAATGTATGCTTACCTATTATAAAATATAAAATTATAAAATAAATTATTTTCTTTCCTGGCATGGAGAGTCCACAATCTGCCCTTGTCTGAATTCAAGACGGCTTATTATTTTCTGAAACTTCAGGCACCTTTTATACCCTGGGTGTTCCTCTTCTCTTTCCGTATTCCCTCGGCTGAATGACTGGGATTTGTCGAAAGTGGGAGGGTAACTTTGCTGGGGTGTTCTTTGCCTCCTGGTGGACAGGAGTTGAATTCCCACTAGTAATTACAATTAATTTGTGGACTCTCCATGCCAGTAAAGAAAATAATTAATAAATAAGGTAAGCATACATTTTGTTTTTACTTATCACTCAGGGGGAAATTACTGTCTTTACGCCTGAAGCCAAAAATATCATGTACAAAATAGTGACAGTTTTTTTAGCAGCTGTCCCCAAACGAAGTAAGCGTAAATCTTGGGATTTAACTCAGTCTCCTGAGGTAAATGTGCAAAATAATTATTGTGCTGATAAACTAAAGGTTTAGATTTGATAACATCCTCTCTGCAGATGTTTTTTACAGGGACCTTTAGGCAGTTGTACACCACAGCACATTCTTATGTGATCTACAGTGTTCTCAATTTATTATAATATGTGCAATGATATATTGTACGGAACATGACAACATATTGTGCCATTACTATTTCTTATAACTATGTCTGCTATTAAAACCTATTTATGAGTCAATAAAGCATTGTACTCCCATCATGGCCAGGGGATGTAAAACGTTTTTGTTTTGTTTTTTTGATTCAATAGTTTTTATTGATTTTTTGTTTCAACACAATACATATGAGGAAAAAAAAAGGTAAATTTACATTCAACATTTGAAACATTGTATAATTACAATTTCAGAAAATTAGTGATCAGTGGTATATTTATAGAAGGCTGTGATATATCCTGAAAATAAAATAGCATGAAAAACATACATTTCAAAGAGAATACAATCAATCTTTGGTTGTTGGTAAGCTGTCCTATAATAGTGTCCCCTTTACACTGGGCGGTGGGGTAGGGAGGGGGAGGGAGGGAGGAAAGGATCAGGGGGGAGGAAAAGGTAGGGTGCTAGAGGGGTATGTAGAGTTCAGAAATGAAGGTAGAATTCTAGATTGTCTCTATTCTATGCTTTAGATTTCTCTGTCTTCTTTTAGTTTATAGAGGCCTTGTTCCCAAATAAAGAACATATCATTGAAAGGGTCTCGTTTTCCCACATAATAATAATGTTGCTTTTCTAGTTTCAGTACGTGTCCTACTTCTGCTACCCATTGTGTGTGTGTTGGAATGTTTTGCGTCTTCCACTGTCTGGGTATCAGTCTCTTTGCACAGGCTAGCATCAATTTAAGGAGTGTCGTGCGATATATACAGTGTATTGGTGGGATCATGTTAAGCAATACAATTTTAGAGTTCAAGGTGATTTCCAAGCCTAAAATTTTATTAGTACACCTCTCTATATTTCGCCAGAATTCTGATAAAAGGGGACACCCCCACCAAATGTGGGTCATTGTCCCCAATTCTCCACAGCGTCTCCAACAGGTTGGTGAAGCCGTGGGGTAAATATATCTAAGGCGCTGGGGTGTTAAGTACCACCGGGTGAGTATTTTATAATTCAGTTCAGATATGAACAGGGAGGTTGAGACAGAGTGTGTCATTCTGAAGCTATTTCTCCACTCTTCTTCAGTGAAGTTATCTATCATCTCTGATTCCCATTTCATAATGAAAGAGGGGTGTTGATCCGGGGAAATGCGTCTTAGCAGTTTATAAGTTAGCGATAAATGAGCTTTTTTGCACTCGGGGTTTATACATAGCTTCTCAAAAGTAGTCAGTGATCTAAATATATTAGCTTTAAATGCGTTCTCTGAAAGCGCATGTCTTATTTGAAGGTATGAGTACCAGCTATGAAAAGGTGGCCCTAGTTCCTCTAGTAGTTTTGATCTATCCTTAATCCTCCCTGATTCCACTAGTAGGTAAATAGGTAGGTTGTGTAAGTGTTCACATGGGAGAAAAAGGAATTCTGTAAGAAAATCTGATTATTCAATAGTGGGGAGAGGGGGGGAAACAGGAGTGGATATGTCTACGAAATGTGTTATCACGTGGTCCCACACCTCTAAGGTGGCTCTAACATAGTTATTCCAGTATGCTAGCTGAGGTCTTTGAGATTTGGGCAGCCACGCCACGTCTCTCATGGATCTTGTCTCCAGGAGAGAGCTTTCAATTTGTACCCATAGGGCAGAGTCAGCGGAATGGGACCACGAGATCACTCGGGATAAGTGGACAGCTCTATAGTAGTTTAGGAGATTTGGGACGTTGAGCCCACCATCTTCTTTATGCATATATAGTGTCTGTTGGGCAACTCTGGGTTTTTTGTAGGACCATATGAATGAGTTGATCATATTTTGTTGGGTTTTTAGGAATGAGACCGGCAGGGCCATCGGCAGCGTCTGGAATAGAAATAAGTATTTTGGTATTATCATCATTTTCACAGTGTTAATTCTCCCCATCCACGATAGGTGACCCTGTCTGTGCCATCCCTCCAGTAGGGCGCTCACTGATTTTTGGAGGCCTAGATAATTAATACTAAATAAATCTTGGTGTTTGTGTGGGATCAGTAGGCCTAGGTATTTAAGTTTATCAACAATTTGGAACGATGTTTGCTGGGTTACAAAGTCTATATCACTTTTAGGGAAGTTTAATAGCATGATTCCCGACTTCCCCATATTAATGGAGAAGTTCGAGACCTGCCCATATTCTTTTAGGGTTTGTAACAAGGCGGGTAAAGTGGTAGAAGGGGATCGTAAGGTAAAAATCACATCATCTGCAAATAGCAAACATTTCTGATTAATTTGGTTAAATGGTAGGCCTAATATATCTTTGTTATCTCTGATCTTAATAGCCAAGATCTCTATGGTTAAAGCAAACAATAGTGGGGATAGTGGGCACCCTTGGCGGGTTCCGTTGGTAATTGGAAAGGAGTGGGATATAGTTCCGTTTACTCGAACTCTGGCTTGTGGGGTAGAGTATAACGCTTGTATTCTATCGATAAAGGTTTTAGAGAAGCCAAACTTCGACAGGGCCCCCCACATGAATTGCCAGCTGACCCTGTCGAAGGCTTTTTCAGCGTCAGTTGATAAGAGCGCCAAGGGGGTTTTGTTATCGTGCGAAGCTTGTAAGGAATGCAGGACTCGGATTGTATTATCTTTAGCCTCTCTACCCTTGACAAACCCCACTTGATCTGGATGTATAATTTTTGGTAGGATCATATTAAGGCGATTAGCCAAAATTTTAGCATAAATCTTTATATCTATATTTAAAAGAGATATGGGTCTATAATTACCCGCCAGGGTGCCCACCTTGTCCGCCTTTGGGATTACAGTGATTGTAGCTTCTAGTAGAGAGTTAGAAAAAGCTTCTCCTTTGTCTATAGATGTGAATAGTGCATGCAGGGGTGGGCACATTTGTGATCGGAATAGTTGGTAAAATTTAGCCGTTATCCCATCCGGTCCAGGGGATTTTCCATTAGGGAGTGTATTGATGGCATTGAGAATTTCTTGGGTGGTAATAGGGGCGTCTAGGGCATGACTATCATCCTCTGTTATGCTAGGGGTCTCTAAAGTGGCAAGATAGCTTGTTATACTATTGCTAGTGTCTTGGGTTATGTTGGGGTTAATGTTATAAAGTTTAGTGTAGTAGGATACGAATGTTTCGGCAATTTCTTAATGTTTGTTCACCATCCTGCCAGAGGGGTGTGAAATAGATCTAATGAATGAATTATATTTTTGCTTTTTAAGTGATCTCGCCAGAAGCCTCCCGGCTTTATTGCTTTCTGCAAAGAATTTGGCTTTAGTAGTTAAGGCCCTAAGGTGGGCTTGTTGAGTTAAAAATTTATTTAGGCTTTCTCTGGCTGAGACGAGATCTGCTAGTTTTTGGGTTGAGGTCGGATCAGTTTTATGTAACCTGTCGGCTGTAGTTAAAGTGTCAGTCAAAGATGTTACTTGGGCCTTCATCATCTTGCGTATTTTAGCTGTATGTTTTATTAGGAAACCCCTAATATAACATTTGTACGTTTCCCAATTGTTTCTTGCAGATGTGTCTGCAGGTTTATTATTAAGAAAAAATTTGTCAGTCGCTTCTGTTAGTTTTTCCAGCGTTACCTGATTCGTCAGGATGGTTTCATCTAGTCTCCAGTTAAAAGTGTTTATCGGTTTAGTAGACCACTGGAAAGTAGATAGAACCATGCTATGGTCAGACCATGGGGTATGTGATATTCTAGACTGTACCAGGTTAGTTAAAAGTGTCTGGCTACATAGAATGTAGTCCAATCTAGAGTAAGAATGTTGTGGGTGGGAAAAGAATGTGTAGTCTCTTTGTGTGGGGTGCGCTATTCTCCAGGTATCGAACAGGGAAATTGAGCATAAGGCCGCATAATTGGCTTTTAGAATTTTGTTACCGAGATATGACTTCCCTGTAGAGTTATCTAGAGAAGGGTGCATAGTGAAGTTGAGGTCGCCTCCTAAGATGATGGGACCTTTTGAAACATCTAGAATGGTATTTATGACCGATTTTATAGAACCTGGGTGTGGGTCTATTTGGGGCATAGACATTGACCAAGGTGATTAAGGCGCCGTAGCACAGACCTACTAAAATTAACAGTCTCCCATCTTTGTCTGAGTGTTTTTGCTTTAATTCAAAGGGAACATTGCGCTTGATTGATATGCATACTCCATTTTTCCTACTTAACCCTGAGCTGAAGAAATGTTTGTCAAAGTAGCGTGTAGCTAAGCGGGGTTCATTTCGTCTCTTAAAGTGTGTTTCTTGTAACATGGCTACTTCAATGCCCTTCTTATAAAAGTCAAAGTATGCTATAGAGCGTTTTTCAGCAGATAGGAATCCTTTTACATTTTGGCTTGCTATAGTCACAGTGTTCATTCTTACTGTGTGGGATCTATAGGCGAGGTGGATGAATATAGGAGTTTATGCTCAGTGTTTACTTATAGCAGATGTGAGGAGGATGAGGGGAAAAGGAGGGAAGAAGGAGGGAACTTGGAGGGGAAAGTAATGTCTAAGTAGGTTATAAGTAGAGGACAAAACTCAATGGTATATAGTGTCTGTCGGCTTCACAGATAATAGTATATATATGATTGTATTTAGTAAAAGAATATATAAACTTGAAAAACTTTCAACAGGTGAGGCTGGTTAACAAGCCTGGTGGCTACTCACATTGCGCATCTTATATTCAGCTCAACAAATACATAACAATAACAATTAATTAAAATTAAAGGTTAGTTATAACTTAGGTACATGTCATACAATTATCGAAGACCTTTCTAATTAGGAGGTAATTTCCTATGCCTTGATTAAACATTTCAAGAGTGTGTATTCTCATACTAATGCTGAGTGTGTAACAACGGTAATTCAAACTATCGGGTTCTTTGTCTAGCTATTATACTAGCTTAATAGCCCTTATCCATCTATTGGTAATAGTATAAAATAAACAAGAACTGTGGGTAGTTAGCTCATTGACCTCTAAAATTAGGCAAGTGGTCCTATGGGAGCTTTCTTTACCTATATATTTTGTTAAAGTGTGATAGGCAAGGGAAACTGCAATTGGTATAAGCCTAAGACAAAAAAAAAGGATAAGAAACATCAACCTTAAACAGTTTAGATATACATACAGTCATCTTGTCAACAGTGCCGGAGGGCACTAACAGGAGGTATACTTGCCACATAGTTCTGTAGTTAAGGCATTACATAAAGTTCTAGCCCCCTATTGTGAGTATCTAGTGGGGGTCAATCTCTGGAGATCTGTCCTTGGTAGGTTATGTCCAATTTAACCAGATGTGACGGGCTAGGCCCATAGTAGAGTATGGGGTATGAGATCCTTGTGAGGTCAGCCTGGTTGTATTAAGTCAGATTCCACAGGGCTAATCCTTTTAAGTTGGCTTGATGGATTTGTCACTCCGGGTGTTCTCTGTGACTTATAGGCTGGTCTTCCTAGCGTTTAATTTTGCAGAGGCACATCCATGTCTCCGGTTGGAACCGGAATTGCCAGCATGTAGCAAAATTTTTCAACGTCAGACAGATATCGGCATTCAAATTTCTTCCCATTTTTCATGGAGATCACTGAGGTAGGAAATCCCCATCTATAAGGGATCCTTAGTTGCCTAAGGTGGAGTGTCAGAAACGAAAAATCTCTTCTTTTTTGCAGTGTCCTTACGGACAGGTCTTGATAGATCTGTATACGGTGTCCTTGGTATGACACTGATTGTTGTTTTCGGGACATATTGTAGATATATTCCCGATGTTGATAATTTTGGAATTTGACAATAATGTCTCTGGGTGGAGAGTCCTCATCGGGTTTAGGGCGCAGAGCTCTGTGCGCTCTTTCCAGAGTAACATTCGTCAGCTCCATATTTCCTTTCTCGGCTATTTCAGAAAAAAGACCTTGTAGATATTCTCGTATCTCATTATTTTGGACTGTTTCAGGAATGCCCCGAAAGCGCAAATTATTGCGCCTAGTGCGGTTTTCGAGGTCGTCTATTTTGTCTTCCATGTCTACGAAATTTTGGTGATGGTGTGAGACTTTGGAAGTCAAATCAGCTATCTTCTGAGAAAAGACAAATTCATGCTCCTCAAGTGAGTCGACTCTGCGGCCCAAATCCAAGATGTCTTTTTTCAAGTCTGCACATTCCTCCTTTATGCAAACTTTAACTTGGTCTATTAGGGCTTTGATGGTCTTATAGGTAATGGGTGGGTCAGCTGCAGTTTTAGGTGTTTGAGGTGAAGAGCTGCTGGAGCTGTCAGAGCAGCCCTCATTATCATCAGGTGCAGTTGAGAGCAGGGGGGCCGTGTTGTTTTTGTGTTTATTTTTATCCACTTGCTTAAAAAAGGTGCTAACAGCTTCTTGTGGTCTTTGAGGGGTTTTCTGCGGTTTATCCGACTTTACTTGTCTCCGTTGCGACATTTTCCCAGATATTGATATTAGTTTGGCGGTTTTTGTGAGAAAGAAAAGACCAACTTGCGGTAGATAAGGAGGCCTCACTCCCCAGGGGTTTTACTCTTCTAGAGCGATCTCGGAAAAGGGAGAGTGGATATGACCCACTGACATGGAAGACAGCAGGAAATGGGAGGGGATTGAGGCAGGGCCTATAAGCTCGATGAAACTATGTTCTTTCAACAAGTCAGTATTTGTTGTAGTATTGTTTTAGGATCGGGTTATGTGGAACTCTTTCTTTTCTGATCTGGGTGTTTTAATAAAAATGTCCATTGGGACCTTCCGAGGTTCAGAAAATAGATTTGTAATAGTGATATAAGAGCTGAGTGGTTAATGATAAGCTCAGGGCTTAGAAAGCAGTTTGGAAAACTATTTGGCTCTTGTCTGATCCACAAGCATTCCTTTCAAGCATATTCAATAATACACATGTAGTAAGGGATTAATACCTTTTTAGAGATCATATAGATCTTAAGCAGTAATATGAGGCATCATTTGCCGATTTTCAAACAACTGAAGATATTGTGTGCAATGCTCTGCGCCATTTGCAGGTCTCGTGGGCTCCTGATATAAAGTCATAAAGTGGCCCTTATTTTGCTGACTAACGTTATAACCTTGTAAAAGATGACAATGCAGGGTTGCTGTCGTTAAGGCTTTCTTAATTAGCAAGTGCTTTTATGTCCTGCAGGCATGTTACAGTCTCTCTATGTAGTTAAAAGCTGTCCTTTTATGCAGAGGGCCCCCACTGTTCTATAATGTGATTTCAGGCGTGTGTCATCTAGGCCCGCCACAGTTCACAATCCCCGGTTATTATGGTATAATATTGCTTTCATACTGTTCATTAGGGTAATAGGTTTGTCCCCATCTGGTGATTGCTGCCCATTGCACTATGTGCTTACCGGTATCAAGAGCGGGTGTTAGTCAGATATCCTCCGTACACCAGAGCGGGGGGGTCGGTCATACCGGAGTCGCAGCTGTCTCTGTCACATTCAGGGAGTCCTCTCCTAATGCCGCTGCAGTCCGCGGTAGTGCTGTATGTGTGGTGAGTGGTGAGCCATATCAGCCCGGTGGCGATCGGTTATAGGCCTGAACCTCTGTATACACGGCCGTCGTCGGCCCGCTGCGTCACTGACTGTGAGGCCTCCGCCTCTCGTCGTGTCCCGTATCTCTGCCGATATGGAAGCAAAAGTCTCTTGGAGGGTATCAATATGATCCTGCTTAGTTCAGACGGCTAGAGATGTCTTAATTTTTAAGAAAAGAGCTGAATAGCTAAAGATAATTTTGGTAGCTCCCGGCTTGTCTTGAGAGCTTTAGTGTTTGGCGGCCATCTTGACAGACCGCTCGCTCCGCCTCCCAACGTTTTTGTTTTTTATGTCAGTCTGCATTTTATATACTGTTGTACATTTTATGCTCTTTGGAATGTTATTTGCAGTAATGTACCTCATCCAGGTTCTGTGCACTATTATGATATACAAATTGCTATTTGCTGTTTATGTTCATTGCATGTTCAGCAGCACACACATTAATTTTCACATAGGCAGAACTTCTGTCTCTATAGATATGCAAGACATTGTCCTATGCTATTAGTGAACACAATTCTATAATATATGCCCCTCTAGTTATATACCTTTCATGCATTGTACTTTGCATGTTTAATTCCAAACGCAGTCCTGCAGGATTTATCTGTATTTTAATACAACAGTGGAGATCCTTTAGAGATGAGATCTATTGGTGTCTCTCTTAAACCTAGTTTATGTGTAATTTATATGGTCATTAATATTTTCACTATCAGTAGAGATTCTTTAGAGATAAGATCTACTGGTATCTCTTTTATACCATTGTATGAATGATTTCTATGTATGCACTTACGTTTTATCATGCAGACATTATGAATATTTTCATTAACTATAACAAAACAGATACAAACTAAATCATGTTTAATATTAATTAAAAAACATCAGCAAAGTATTACACTGCAACATTAAAATGCTCTTTCGGACGTCTCCAAATAGACTAAGCAGTAGCAATATCAAACATAGTTGAGAACACAATTTGTCACTTTGTTACCGCCTTGATGACAACTAAATGTTAAAAATTATAGCATTTTTTTTTTAATTTTTATATTTATTTTTAATTGCTATATTTTTAACATTTAGTTGTTATCAAGGTAGTAACAAAGTGACAGGTGTTTTTAACTGTGTTTTATATTGCTACTGCTTATTTAGAGATAACTGGAAGTCTAAAAATAATCTTGGTGAGGATGAAATATGTACCCTAAATGAATTAATGAATTATAACAATAAAGCCCTCGGACAAAGGAGGGAATGTGGTGATTCTTAAAAGTCAGGACTATGTGCGTGAATGCTTGAGACAATTAAATATGAAAATACAATATGAGGTATTAAGAACTGATCCCACAATAAACTATAAAATTCAACTTAATAAAATATTGTTAGAAGCATTCAAGGAAGGCACTATAAACAATGAGTACAGATACATGAAAAATGATTTTCCATTAGTGCCCACTTTTTATACAATTCCCAAGCTGCACAAAAACAAAATTCCCCCCTCCCGGAAGGCCTATTATATCCGGGATTAATGGCCTCTGCGAGAATATTGGCAAATATGTTGACTGGTGCTTACGTCCACATCTTTTGTCTATACCATCATATGTCAAGGATACCAGAGATGTTTTTTAAAAAAACTTGTCAATATCAGTGTAACTTCAACAACTCTTTTGGTATCAATAGATGTGGAGGCCTTATATTCATGCATCCCACATGCGTTGGGTATAAAAAAATTCTATAGACAGTTGCTAGGTACAGCAATGGGGGCCCCCTATGCCTGTCTATACCTAGGTATGTGGGAGGCTCAAAATATTATTGATGCGGGATTCCAGACGTAGACCTGTTGCTCATTGTGCCTAGAGGGATATGGCTGCTCCTCACTGACGAGGCCCACAATAGGCCAAAACGTACGTCTGGAGTTTTGCTGTTTTGTTCATAGAGGGATTGCCTGGTATTTTCGGGGTTGGACTGTACTGTGAAATCAGGATCAGACTGATATGCTTCAGGAAAGTTCTTCTCTGTGAAAGGCACATGTTGAGCAAAAAGAGGCTGCTTCTTGGGTGGTAACTAGCCATAGAACAAGCTATTATGCTATTGTTCGTTCCCAGGTTGAGCGCTTCTCTCTTTTTATTTATGCAAATTATGACACTTAGGGAAGTCTCCCTAAGTGTGATGTGGGAATCCAGACATGGACCTGTTGCTCAGTGTGCCTAGAAGGATATGGCTGCACCTCAATGGCGAGGCCCACAATAGGCCGAAACGTACATCTGGTGTTTTGCTATTTCTCTCGTTCAGAGAGAGATTGCCTGGTATTTCGGGGCTGGACTGTACTGTGAAGTCAGGATCAGACTGATATGCTTCAGCAAAGTTCTCTGTGAAAGGCACATGTTGAGCAAAATGAGGCCGCTTCTTGGGTGGTAGCTAGCCATAGAACAAGCTATTATGCTATTAGAGCGCTTCTCTCTTTTTATTTAAGCTTCCCGTAGCACGCCTGATCCTCCGTCTGGAGGGAGCCTTTTACCATCAGACTTTACCGCGCAGTTAAAGACGATGGTGTCTAAGGTCCTTTAGTGCTTTACCTCGCCCTGCCAAGCGCAAGCGAAAGGTTAAACATAGCTCTCTGGTCCAGGAGTCATCCAGTGATTTATTAGATTTGTCTGTTTTTCAAGTATCCATGGATGGGTTACACTCTGAGTCTTCAGAGGGTGAACTTTCTGGATCGGAGTCTGCTACCTCTAGGCTTCCGGCTGCAGAGGAGCCAGCCTTTAGATTTACGATTGAACACTTACGTTTTCTTCTAAAGGAGGCTCTGTTGACATTAGAGGTTCCAGAGGCCAAGTTGCCTGATGAACCTTTGATCCCGAAATTAAAGTGTACAAGGACAGGGTAGCGCTGCTAACTTTTCCTGTACCTGTAAAAATGGCGAATATTATTAAGAACAAGTGTGATAGAATTGGATCTTCCTTTTCCCCTTCGTCTGCCTTTAAAAAATGATTCCCGGACTCTCCGCTGGAGTTGTGGGGTTCCGTCCCTAAGGTGGATGGTGCTACCTCCACGTTAGCCAAGCATACTACTATCCCTCTTGAGGATAGCTTGTCATTCAGAGAGCTGATAGATAAGAAGATGTAAACTATTCTCAGAAAAAATGTTTCAGCATACGGGACACTTGTTTCAACCGGCAAAGGCTGTTGCCTCGGTTGCTGGAGCTGCAGCCTACTGGTGCGACTCCTTTGCAGATTTGATCGAGGTGGAGGGTCCCCTCGACATTATCCAAGAAGTATAGGCCTGGACTCCATTATCTCCACAGTTACAGGGGGAAGGGTGCCTTCCTACTGCAGGATAAAAAGAACAAGTCTAAGGGACAAGGATCTGATTTTTGTTCTGAAACGTCCCAACACCAGTAGTCCTCCTCTAAGCCCGAGCAAACCAAGAGCACTTGGAAGTCGGCTCAATCCTGGAATAAATCCAAACTGAACAAGAAGCTCGCCAAGACCAAGTCGGCATTAAGGGGCGGCCCCCGATCCGTTGCTGGATCATGTAGGGGGCAGACTATCGCTGTTTTCAGATGCTTAGTTCAGGGATGTGCAGGATCCATGGGTCCTTAGGGTCATAGCTCAGGGATACAAGATAGGTTTCAAATCTCATCCACCCAAGGGCAGATTTCTCCTCTCAAGCCTGTCTTCAAGACCAGAAAAGAGGGAAGCCTTTCTGGGGTGCGTACGGTGTCTGTCCTCCTTAGGGGTCATTGTCCCAGTTCCTATCCCAGAAAGAGGTTTGGAATACTATTCAAACCTATTCATGGCCCCAAAGAAGGAGGGAACTTTCTAGCTGATTCTGGACTTAAAGTGCTTAAACAAGTTTCTAAATGTCCCCTCGTTCAAGATGAAGACAATAAGGTCCATCTTTCCTCTAGTTCAGGAAGGACAGTTCATGACCACTATAGATCTGAAGGATGCCTACCTTCACGTTCCAATCCACAAGGACTACTTCCAGTTCCTTAGATTTGCGTTCCTGGATCAGCACTTCCAGTTCATTGCATGTCCGTTTGGTCTAGCTACTGCTCCAAGAATCTTTACAAAGGTTCTAGTGGCTCTCCTGGCCATTGCCAGAATCCGAGGTATAGCAGTAGCTCCCTACTTGGATGACATTCTGGTTCAAGCACCATCCTTTTGTCTAGCGGGGAGAACCATTTGGTATCTCTTCTCTCTTTTATGATCTCATGGATGGAAGATGAAATTAGAAAAGAGTTCTCTTATTCCAAGCACCAGGGTATAATTCCTGGGCACTATAATAGACTCAATATCAATGAGGATATTTCTAACAGACCAAAGACGTTGCAAGCTAGCTTTGGAATGTCTTGCCCTCCGGATCTCCTTAAGGCCATCGTTGGCTCAGTGTATGGAGGTAATTGGTCTTATGGTGTCCAGCACAAAATTCTTTTTGCCAGGTTCCGTCTCAGACCGTTACAGCTGTGCAGGCTGAGGCAGTGGAATGGCAACCATCCAAATCTGTCTCAACAGATTTCCCTGTACAGCCGGTCGAGAGAATCGCTCTCTTGGTGGCTCTGTCCAGATCATTTGTTCCGAGGGACATCCATTCTAAGACCATTCTGGGAGATTGTGACTATGGCCGCCAGTCTATCAGGATGGGGAGCTGTTTGGGGTACCAAGAAGGCTCAGGGCCTGTGGTCTCAGGAGGAACGCTCCCTCCCGATCAACATTCTGGAACTTTGAGCAAACTACAATACTCTGAAGGCTTGGCCACTTCTAGGGTCATCCCAGTTTATCAGATTCCAATCAGGCAATATAACCTTGGTGGCTTACATCAACCATCAGGGGGGAAAGAGAAGCTCCCTAGCAATGAGGGAAGTATCTCGGATTCTGAAATGGGCGGAGGCCCACAACTGTTCGCTGTCAGCGATCCACATTCCTGGTGTGGACAACTGGGAAGCGGATTTTCTCAGCAGACAATACTTTGGGGGAATGGTCTCTCCATCCCGAGGTGTTTGTGGAGATATTCAACATGTGGGGGACCCCATTGTCTCAATACCAAGCTACCCAGATATGGGTCGAGGTCCAGGGATCCTCAGGCGGAGCTAATAGATGCATTAGCAGTGCCTTGGAGGTTCAGTCTTATCTACTTTTTTCCACCGTTATCACTCCTTCCTCGGGTAGTGGCCCGCATCAAGCAGGAACAGGTGTCAGTAATACTGATTGCTCCATCGTGGACGCGAAGGATGTGGTTTGCTGATCTAATGAGGATGTCATCTCCTCCATGGAGGTTACCTTGTCGCAGGGATCTGCTGAAACAAGGTCCTTTTGGTCATCAAAATCTAGATTCTCTGAGCCTGACTGCGTGGAGATTAAACGCTTAGTCCTTGCCAAGAGAGGGTTTTCTGAGAGAGTTATTGATACACTCATTCAAGCTCGTAAGCTTGGTTACTCATCGCATCTATCAAAAGGTGTGGAGAACCTATTTATTCTGGTGTGAAGAGCATGGATTTCCCTGGCATAAAGTTAAAGTTGCCAGGATTCTATTGTTTCTCCAGGATGGACTGGAGAAGGGTCTTTCAGACAGTTCCCTGAGGGGACAGATTTCGGCCTTGTCTGTTTTACTGCACAAGAGGCTCTTGGAGCTTCCAGATGTTCAGTCTTTGTTAAGGCTCTGATTAGGATCAGACCTGTGTTCAGATCTAAGGCTCCTCCTTGGGGTCTGAATCTGGTTCTTAAGGTTTTGTAACAGGCTCCGTATGAGCCTATGCATGAAATTGACATTAAGTTGTTATCCTGGAAGGTTCTTTTTCTACTGGCTATTGCTTCTGCGATTGCCGCTTTGCAATGTGAGCCTACTTATCTGGTGTTCACTCTGATAAGGCTGTCCTACGTACTAAGTTAGGGTTTCTCCCTAAAGTCATGTCAGACCGCAAAACATCAATCACAATATTGTGGTTCATTCCTTGTGTCCCAATCCTTCTAAGGATTTTTGACAAACTACTTCCTTGTTTGTTGCCTATTCTGGGAAGCATAAGGGTCAGAGGGTCTCTTCGACTTCCTTATCCTTTTAGTTGAGGAGTATTATCCGCTTAGCTTATTACATAATCCTTATGAAACAGCGGGACATAAACCTCCTTAGAGAATTACGGCTCATTCTACTAGAGCAGTGGCTTCCTCTTGGGCCTTTAAGAATGAGGCCTCTATGGAGCAGATTTGTAAGGCGGCTACCTGGTCCTCCTTACATACTTTTTCTAAATTTTACAAGTTTGATGTTTTTGTTTCCGCTGAAGCAGCCTACAGGAGAGGTTTTTCAGGCTGTGGTGTCCTCCGATTAGGGTCCGCCTCTCTTTTTGTCCCTTCTGTTATCATTCAGTGTCCTCTAGAGCTTGGGTATAAGTTTCCCAACAGTAAGGAATGAAGCCGTGGACTCTCCTTATATTAAGATGGAAAACATAAATTATGCTAACCAGATAATTTTATTTCCTTCTGAATAAAGAGAGTCCATAGCCCCGGCCATGTTCTCCGATGGGAGGCCCCCTAAATTGTATTTTTCTTCTTGCACCTTTTATACCCTGATATTTCTTCTACTGTTCCTTGTTCCCTCGGCAGAATGACTGTGGGATGGGGGAAGTGGGAGAGGTATTTGAGCCTTTGGCTGGGGTGTCTTTGCTTCCTCCTGGTGGCCAGGTTCAGTATTTCCTAACAGTAAAGAATGAAGCTGTGGACTCTCCTTATACAGAAGGAAATATAATTATCTGGTAAGCATAATTTATGTTTTTCTGTACAGGTAGGCAGCCTCACAACCTCAGCAGTGATTGTGGTGTGTCATGGGGAGTCGTGTAAAGATGGACTTTGTATAGGAGTCCCACATAATAACTCACGGATATCCCATAATACCATAATCACTTGTACTGGGCGGTAAGTTAAACGTATTGGTCACATTAATCTTGTGAACTCCTGGCATGGGGTGCATTGTAGTCACTGAGGATTATGCGACACTGCCTTACCGCTTCATATTACACGATCGGGTCACTCACTGCACTTTGTTTGTTACTGTGACAACCTGATACACGCCCACTAGTTGTGATGCATCACACACCGGAGTCGGTGCGTGATGACATCACTGGAGTGGGACGCTACAGTGCAGTTGATGCAGGATTTTAAGGTATATAAGGCAGGTAAATGTGTTTGTGGTATATTGTTTTTAGGTTCACATTGTTGAGCCGAATTTTAACATTTGACTAAGGTGTGGGGAGTACACCGAAAAGTTATGTCCTTTTTACATTGATGCAATAAATGCTACGTTTTATGATATAAGGCCAGTGAGTGCCTTTTCTTGTAACGGAATATATATATATATATATATATATATATATATATATATATATATATAGATCCTTTGATGTCAAGTGTGCAGCACTGGATTGGATATCTGTTGTCAAGTCCCGTAGTATGGGTGTCTATCGAGTAAGTGTGAGGGTTGTTGGCACCTGCTTAGCAAATAGGATATCAGTAGGTACTGTCTTTAAGATATCATAGCTTGGGGACTATTATGTCAGGCAGTTTAGGCATGAGTTTATTAGTACCTTTTTTCACCCTATGTAGGCCTTGAGGTGGTTAAGGTTTTTAATTTTATTGCGTTGGTTTAATTGCGCTCGTCAATTTTTCCATGTGCCGGCTTAGTTGTGTTATTTTTTTCCCTACAATGATGTATGCATGCTGGATTTTTTCTTAGCGCTTCATTTTTGTGTGCGCTTTGTATTGTGGGCATGTCTGAGTGATCAGCTTGTCGTTGGGTTAGCGCTCATCTGATGCACTATGGATGTTGTAAAGGGAGTCTTATCTGCATTTTCAGAGAAACAGTGTTACAGTAGTGGCTTACATTATTCTTCAGGAGGGAGCTTGCAGTTCCCTAGCTATCAAGAAATTGTTTCAAATTTTTTCTTGGGCAGACGTTTTTTGTTCTCTCATTTCTGAAATTCATATTTCAGGAGTGGACAACTGGGTAGCAGATTTTCTCAGTTGTCAGTCTCTGCATCTAGGGTAGTGGTCTGTTCGTCTAAATGTTTTCAAACAGATAGTGGATCTTTTGGGTCTCCAAAAGATAGAGCTGATGGCCTCTTGGTTGTACATCAAACTTCCAGATACGAGTTTGGTATGCAGAACTGGTTCAGATGTCCAGTTACCCTCCATGTTCACTTCCTTCTGTCTCAATGTCCTTTTTGTCATCAGATTTTCAAATCTCTAAGATCAATGGCATGGAGTTTGAATGATTAGTTCTCAGACAGAGAGGTTTTTTGTTTCTGTTTTTGAGACTTTGTTACAGGCCTGCAAGCCTGGGTCTAGGAAGATATATTATAAGGTCTGGAAGACCTTTGTTGCTTGGTGTATGGATCTTAGTTTTTCCTGGTATTCTTTTAGAATTCTGCAATTTTTTGCAAGGTGGTTTAGATAAAGATTCATGTGCCAGCTTTTTTTTTTTTTTTTTTTTTTTTGAAAGGTCAGATTTCTGTTGTTTCAGTTTTGTTTCACAAGAAGTTTGCTAATCTTCCTTACATTCATGGTTTTTATCAAGGCCCAAGGGCTTAAACGTGTAAAAGCTGCTGAAGGATTAATTCTGTGTGTTAAATACACATAATTTAACACGGATCAATTCTAAAGAAACTCATATTACTTGGAATGAACCTTTTTCTGACCACCGCAAGAACAAATACTACCGTTTGCCAAAAATCCAGCAGGTGTATTAAGTCTCTGGGTAACTATATATCTCAAGTATATACTGATGAGATATTGCTCTAGTATAATTCCCAGTTACTTGCTACTAGCAAGATCGGTAACACTTCATTGACACTAATGGCTATTAAAACGCTAGTTCATTCATACATTCTGTTAATTACACAGCATTTTACCCGAATTCGAAACTATACACATCAACTTCATTGGATAGCATAACAATCTCATGATTGGTCAAAACCTGTCACGTGATCCAACTGTGTGACTAAACACCAACGGACCTTTCAGATTCTAGTCACAGTGAGTAAGGACGGAACCACTGTCTGAAAAACTGATAGTGTATAACAAGACTGCCAATTATACTGATTTTGTTTCAGTCTTTAAGGAGAGACGTGTTACATTTATCAAGGAGATAACGGATAAGATTATCCAAGTATTTTATGTTTTACATTGCGCACTTATATGCTTAATACAGATGCATCCGATTTTTATAAGCTCAATTGTATTATTAAATCATTTTATTTTCAAGTCAATTGTATTATCATATATGTTTATTTTGGGGAACGAATAACTTTTTTAGCGCCATCCTCTTGATAAAATAGATAACTACCATCAGTAAATAAATTCTTCAATAACTTTCAGTAACTTAATATCGAGGCAGGAAAGGGTTTTAAAACTTATATTCTATATAACTGTCAGTTTGGGGCAACCCCACCAAATATTCAATAAGTCTCCAATTTGTCCACAACCCCTTGAGCATAAAAGGGAAACCTTATTGTTCATTTTAAATAATCTTAAAGGGACGTAGTTCCAATGTGTGAGGAGGTTATAGTATGTTTCAAATAAAGTAATACAGTGAATAGCCTTTTTAGTCGTGATAGTTTTTTGCCATGTTTGTGGAAGTATTGTGGTACCTAAGATATTTTCCCTGCTGATTAAGTGGGAAGCTTTATGTATGGGCACAGCGCCTTCCATTTGATTATAATGTACGGATAGTAACTTGTATAAACCTTCTCCCTGGCTTCATTTGGTTTCCCATATAGTTAAGGAACGTGGAGAATTGGGTTTTATATCCCTATCTGTGTAGAATACTTTTCATACGGGAATATTCAAAAGACAAATATGTTGGTACACATGAGGTGCTCCTAATCTTCTTGAATGTGAGAAACTGACCTTGTCAGTGGAGTGGTTTGGTGTGTTGAACCAAACAAAGCCTCCCATTCTCCTATCTGTTCTAACATATTTGGCTAATGGTTCAATAGCTAAAGCGAAGAGTTCGGGAATGAAGGTGAGCAGAAGCCCATACCCTGGACATAAGCGGTAGGAGCAGAGTAGAGGGCTCTGACGAGTAGTTGAGATTCCCTAGGGAAGTTAAAACCATTTAAAACTTCCCACAGATAATCCCATTTTACTTGTTTAAATGCCTTATCATCTAAAGAGATGGCTGGGAAGGGTCTATTCAATCTGATAGATTCTCAGAAGATATTAAATAGGCATCTTGTGTTGTCTGGGCCCTCTTGCTGCGTGATAAAGCCTACCTGGTCTACATTAATTAAGGATGGGAGGATTTTGGAAATATTATTTTTCGAATAAACCTTTATATCAACATTGATTAACAAAATGGGAGGTCTTTATCGGTTTTTGGGATCCAGCTACACTATTAGAAGCCTCCAGGAATTCCTTTTTTAAATGCACCATCTTTTCCCTCTAAATTAAAGAATCTCAACAGAATAGGGGCAAGCTTGTGAGTGAATGATTTATAAAACAGTGCTGGAAAACCGTCCGGGCCTGGGGTCTTGAGAAGTTTAATAACATGGAAAACTTAATCAAGGGCTATGGGTAGTGCCAGAGAGTATCTATGGTCAGGAGTGAGAGTTGGGAGTTAAAGGTATTGGAGAAAAGGAAATTTATGCTTACCTGATAAATTGATTTCTTCTACGATACGACGAGTCCACAGATTTCATCCTTACTTGTGGTATCCTCCTGCCAGCAGGAAGTGGCAAAGAGCACCACAGCAGAGCTGTATATATAGCTCCTCCCTTCCCTCCACCCCCAGTCATTCGACCGAAGGTTTTAGGAAGAGAAAGGAAAAGCTAAAAGGTGCAGAGGTGACTGAAGTTTTAAATAAAAAATTATAATCCGTCTTAAAATGACAGGGAGGGCCGTGGACTCGTCGTATCGTAGAAGAAATCAATTTATCAGGTAAGCATAAATTTCATTTTCTTCTACAAGATACGACGAGTCCACAGATTTCATCCTTACTTGTGGGATACAATACCAAAGCTACAGGACACGGATGAAAGGGAGGGACAAGACAGAGACCTAAACGGAAGGCACCACTGCTTGAAGAGCTTTTCTCCCAAAAACAGCCTCAGAAGAAGCAAAAGTATCAAATTTGGAAAAAGTATGAAGGGACAACCAAGTTGCAGCCTTACAAATCTGTTCAACAGAAGCATCGTTTTTAAAGGCCCATGTGGAAGCCACGGCCCTAGTAGAATGAGCCGTAATTCTTTCAGGAGGCTGCTGTCCAGCAGTCTCATATGCCAGGCGGATGATACTCCTCAGCCAAAAAGATAGAGAGGTAGCCGTAGCTTTCTGACCCCTACGCTTTCCAGAATAAACGATGAATAATGAAGATGATTGACGGAAATCCTTAGTCGCCTGCAAGTAAAACTTCAAGGCACGGACCACGTCCATATTATGTAACAGACGCTCCTGCTTAGAAGAAGGATTAGGACACAGGGAAGGAACAATTTCCTGATTAATATTCTTATTTGAAACAACCTTAGGAAGAAATCCAGGTTTGGTACGTAAAACCACCTTATCAGAATGAAATATAAGATAAGGCGAGTCACATTGTAACGCTGAAAGCTCTGAAACTCTTTGAGCAGAAGAAATAGCAACTAAAAACAGAACTTTCCAAGATAACAACTTAATATCTATGGAATGCATGGGTTCAAACGGAACCCCTTGAAGAACTCGAAGAACTAAATTCAAACTCCAAGGAGGAGTAATTGGTCTAAATACAGGCTTAATTCTAGTTGGAGCCTGACAAAAAGACTGAACATCTGGCACGTCTGCCAACCGTTTATGAAGCAAAATTGACAAAGCAGAAATTTGTCCCTTTAATTAACTTGCTGATAACCCTTTCTCCAATCATTCTTGGAGAAAAGACAGAATCCTGGGAATCCTAATTTTACTCCATGAGTAACCTTTTGATACACGCCAATAAAGATATTTACGCCATAAGTTATGATAAATTTTTCTAGTGACAGGCTTTCGAGCCTGTATCAAAATATCAATGACCGAATCAGAAAATCCTCGCTTAGATAGAATCAAGTGTTCAATCTCCAAGCAGTCAGCTGCAGAGAAATTAGATTGGGATGTTGAAAAAGACCTTGAATGAGAAGGTCCTGTCTCAAAGAACGTTTCCATGGTGGCATAGAGGACATGTCCACTAGATCAGCATACCAAGTCCTGCGTGGCTACGCAGACGCTATCAGGATTACTGAAGCTCTCTCCTGTTTGATTCGAGCAATCATGCGTGGAAGGAGAGGAAATGGTGGAAACACATAAGCTAGGCTGAACGACCAAGGCACTGCCAGGGCATCTATCAGTTCGGCCTGGGGATCCCTTGACCTTGATCCGTAACGTGGAAGTTTGGCATTCTGACGAGACGCCATCAGATCCAGTTCCGGTCTGCCCCATTGGCGAATCAATGAGGCAAACGCCTCCGGATGGAGTTCCCACTCCCCCGGATGAAAAGTCTGACGACTTAGAAAATCCGCTTCCCAGTTTTCTACTCCTGGGATGTAAATTGCTGACAGATAACAAGAGTGGGCCTCTGCCCATCGGATTATCTTGGATACTTCTATCATCGCTAAGGAACTCCTTGTCCCCCCTTGATGATTGATATATGCCACAGTCGTGATGTTGTCCGACTGGAATCTGATGAATTTGGCCGAAGCCAACTGAGGCCACACCTGAAGCGCATTGAATATTGCTGTCAGTTCCAGAATATTGATTGGAAGTAGAGACTCCACTTGAGTCCAAACACCCTGAGCCTTCAGGGAATTACAGACTGCACCCCAGCCCAGTAGGCTGGCGTCCGTTGTCACTATTACCCACGAGGGTCTGCGGAAACAAGTCCCCGGGGACAGATGATCTGGCGACAACCACCAAAGAAGAGAGTCTCTGGTCTCTTGATCCAGATTTATCTGAGGAGATACATTTGCATAGTCCCCATTCCACTGTCCGAGCATGCACAGCTCCAGTGGTCTGAGATGAAAGCAGGCAAACGGAACGATGACCATTGCTGCTACCATTAATCCAATGACCTCCATATACTGAGCCACTGATGGCCGAGGAATGGACAGAAGTGCTCGGCAAGTATTTAGAATCTTTATTTTTCTGACCTCCGTCAGAAATATTTTCATTTCTACCGAGTCTATCAGAGTCCCCAAAAAGGGAACCCTTGTCCGTGGAACTAGTGAACTCTTTTCTATGTTCACCTTCCAACCGTGAGTTCTCAGGAAAGACAATACAATGTCCATGTGAGACTTTGTCAAATGATAAGTAGACGCCTGAATCAGAATATCGTCCAGATAAGGCACCACTGCTATGCCCCGCGGTCTGAGAACCGCTAGAAGAGACCCTAGAACCTTTGTGAAGATTCTGTGTGCTGTGGCCAACCCGAAGGGAAGAGCCACGAACTGGTAATGTTTGTCCAGGAAAGCAAACCTTAGGAACTGATGATGATCCTTGTGAATAGGGATATGAAGGTATGCATCCTTCAAGTCCATGGTAGTCATAAATTGACCCTCCTGGATCATTGGTAAGATTGTTCGTATAGTCTCCATCTTGAATTATGGGATTCTGAGAAATTTGTTTAGACACTTGAGATCTAAAATGGGTCTGAAAGTTCCTTCTTTTTTGGGAACCACGAAAAGATTTGAGTAAAACCCCTGCCCCTGTTCCAGTTTTGGAACGGGACAAAATACTCCCATGGTAGAGAGGTGTTTTACACAGCGTAAGAACGCCTCTCTTTTTATCTGGTCTACAGATAATCGTGAAAGATGAAATCTCCCTCTTGGGAGAAAATCCTTGAATTCCAGTAGATACCCATGGGTCACGATTTCCAGTGCCCAAGGGTCCTGAATGTCTCTTGCCCAAGCCTGAGCAAAGAAAGAAAGTCTGCCCCCCACTAGATCCGGATCGGGGGCCGCCCCTTCATGCTGTCTTTGTAGCAGCAGCGGGCTTCTTGGATTGTTTACCTTTATTCCAAGCCTGGTTGGGTCTCCAGACTGACTTGGATTGAGCAAAATTCCCTTCCTGCTTTGTGGTGGAAGAGGAAGCAGAGGGTCCTCCTTTAAAGTTTCGAAAGGAACGGAAATTATTTTGTTTACCCCTCATCTTAACAGACTAATCCTGAGGTAGGGCATGACCTTTACCTCCAGTAATGTCAGAAATGATTTCCTTCAATTCCGGCCCGAATAGGGTTTTACCTTTAAAAGGAATAGCTAGCAGCTTACATTTTGATGACACATCAGCAGACCAAGATTTGAGCCATAGTGCTCTACATGCTAGAATGGCAAATCCTGCATTTTCCGCCGCTAGTTTAGCAATTTGAAAAGCGGCATCAGTAATAAAAGAATTAGCTAGCTTGAGAGCCTTAATTCTATCTAGGATGTCATCTAAGGGAGTCTCAACCTTCAGAGACTCTTCTAGAGCCTCAAACCAAAAGGCTGCTGCGGTAGTTACTGGAACAATGCAAGCTGTAGGTTGTAAAAGAAAACCCTGATGAATAAATCATTTCTTTAGAAGACCCTCTAACTTTTTATTCATAGGGTCCTTGAAAGCACATCTGTCCTCAATAGGTATAGTTGTACGATTAGCCAGGGTAGAAATAGCTCCCTCCACCTTAGGGACCATTTGCCAAGAGTCCTGAATGGCGTCTGAAATAGGAAACATTTTCTTAAAATTAGGAGGGGGAGAGAACGGTATACCTGGTCTATCCCATTTTTTTTTAACAATTTCCGAAATTCTCTTAGGAACTGGAAAAAGCATCAGTGTAAGTAGGCACCTCTAGATATTTGTCCATTTTACACAATTTCTCTGGTGGTATCACAATCATCCAGAGTCGCTGAAACCTCCCGAAGTAACAGGCGGAGGTGTTCAAGCTTAAATTTAAAGGACTTTATATCCGAATCTTTCTGAGATAACACATTTCCTGAATCTGATATTTCTCCCTCAGACAGCAATTCCCTGACCCCCAACTCAGAACACTGTGAGGGTACATCAGAAATAGCCAATAAGGAATCAGAGGATTCAGTATTCACATTAATACCTGACCTACTGCGTTTGCCCTGTAACACTGGTAATTTAGATAATACCTCAGTAAGGGTAGTTGACATAACTGCAGCCATTTCCTGCAGAGTAAAGGAATTAGACGCACTAGAAGTACTTGCCGTCGCTTGTGTGGGCATTAAAGGTTGTGACACTTGGGGAGAATTGGATGGCTTATCCTGATTCTTTTCAGTCTGAGAATCATCCTTAGACATACTATCTTTACTCAGAATATGCTCTTTACAATGTAAGGCCCTTTCAGTACAAGACGTACACAATGTTAAAGAGGGTTCCACAATGGCATCTAAACACATAGAACACTGAGATTCCTCAATGTCAGACATGCTGAACATACTAGTAAAAAACACCAATAGTCGTTTAAACCCTTTATTAAATGCTTTAAACAATTCTTTGAAAACGTGTACTGTGTCTTTAAATAATAAAAAAAGTGAACAATTTTTTTCAAAGCTATTGTAAATTGTTAATTTACTTCCAAAATTAACCCAATCCTAAATAAAGTTTCCAAAAATTATTGCACCCCAAGTAGTAAGGGGGGGGGGATTAACTTTTAAAATGTATTTATAGCCACATTTATATTAAAGTCAGCAAAAAATACCCTCTGCACCTCGCCACAGCTCTGCTGTGGTGCTACCTGCCCCCAGTGTACTTCGAGAAGACTCGACAACAATCCGGAAAGGAAAAACTCTGCTTAAGCTCCACCGGAGCTAATGCCTGCTGCTTCCTAGGCAGAATACAGAGCGCGTAAAAAATGAGCCCCTCCCATCAGGACCGACGACCGAGTAGGCCCAAACAAGCGCATGGAGGAGCGGTTCCAATATAAGCCATGTGGAAACGTTAACCCCTAGTATACACTATGGTCAAAATGTAAAACTACACATCAAAACCGCAAAATATATCTTTTGTAATGAGCATTATAGCACTCTGTCATTATAAACTCCTTGCCCAAAAAATGTCAACTGAATAATATAAAAATAATGCAAAGGTTTCAGTAACACCCCCTTTGATGATAGGTATACTGCTTACCCCTTCCCTAACAGGGAATACATTTTAGCCATTTCTGATATACCACGTGTCCTCAGAATATAAAAGGCTGCACATACCTCAATGCTGCTTGTAGCATGAACCGGTCTCCACACTGAAGATGTCTCCTGTATTACCTTCAGATCTGTGGTAACCAACATGGATCTTAGTTACAGCTGCTAAGATCATAAACCTCAGGGCAGAAATATTCTTCCATATCCCCCTGAGGGAAACAGTACTCACCGGTACCATTTAAAATAAAAATCTTCTTGATTGAAGACACTAACACCTCACTTTACCTCTTCCTAGTACAAACACAGGCAAAGAGAATGACTGGGGGTGGAGGGAAGGGAGGAGCTATATATACTGCTCTGCTGTGGTGCTCTTTGCCACTTCCTGTTGGCAGGAGGATAATATCCCACAAGTAAGGATGAAATCCGTGGACTCGTCGTATCTTGTAGAAGATATGATTGGATGACATGTTTAGGGGCTGGCTTGGTACCTTCAGACCTTTCAATGTTGTATAATGATTCATAGAATTCTACAAATATTTTCCCTATTTGTGAGGGCAGACGTATATTTTGGTCAGCATGTTTAATATGATGTATATGAGTGATACCTAGAGTTTCTCAATTTATTTGATAGCTTGGTGTCTGCTGTGTTACTTTTATGATAAAATAGTTGTTTTAGTTTTAGAAGGTGCTGTTGGGTTCTGCGTAGTTCAATTAAACAAATATTTTTTTTAATTTCCCTGATTTGAGAGGTAGTCTGTGGGGTAAAAGATACCCTGTTGAGATGCTCTAAAGATCTTAGCTTACAGTGGGACTGAGATAAAGTGAGTCCTAAGGATTTCTTGATCAAGGCTTGTTTCTTAATGATATAACCTCTAATCGTAGCTTTTTGTGCTCCCCAAAGAGTGGTTATCATTGGCCTGAATAAGGCAAACAATATCGCTGTGTAGTTCCTCACAAAAAGAGTCATACACGCCATTGATGTCTGAAATCCTTCTTGTCTGAAACCCGAAGTTGAATAGATACTAAATCATGATCCGACCAGGGGCATAGGTGTATGTTTGCTATGTGAACTAGGTCTAAGGTGTGGGCCAACCTGCTGGTTACTCTTACTCATGCACAGTGATACTACAGGATACTACAGGAACAGCAAGGATAGTATTCTCGCCCTCCATTTGCTTCTTTCTGTAATGTTTGCTGACTGCTGGCCATCTGCTAATTCATTTTCCTGACCTCTGAAATACATCTAGGGAATAAGGTTGTCGATTTTTATTGCAGCTGTGCATATGAGATATTTTTAGTTGGCCACAGCTTCAGTAAGCCTTTCCAGGAGTCTAGCAGTGATAGTAGCTTATGTCACTCATTCAATTTGATTCAGGTGTTTTAGATGTTGGGATGACTGCTCAACTATTTAAAAGCTCTTTAGTGCCTTGAAATAGTGTTATATCCTGGGAATTATTGTGGACTGAAGTCTGGCTAGAGTATTTCCGGAACCAAACAGACAAACCAATTTCTTAAAACTCATAGAGCCCTACAAAGGTTTGAATGAAGTTTTACTTACTTTAGGGGTTAAAAATTCTAAGAGTTCTGAAGATATGCCTTGTAATCTTTTAAATTCAGTTTTCTTTCATATAGGTGACGAGAGTCCATGATCCATTACGCATGGGAATTACATTCCTACCACTAGGAGGAGGAAAAGTCTCCCAAACCCCAAGAAACATATAAAACCCCTTACACATACCTTAGCCTTTACTTTGCCTCCGTTGGAGGTGGTGGAAGCATGAAGATGTGCATGATTTCTTCAGTGAAAGGGGTTTTCAGTCTATGTTGAAACCCGGTTCACCTCAGCGTACATTGCATGTGAGAAGGATGCATTTGGGATATGGTTTGTGATACGATGGTTTTGCCTCATGGGAAATCTTGCATAGGCCCTCTGTAAATTTGGTCACAGGGACTTGTCTTCTGCCTCCTATTACATTTCTACATTATACTTATATTCCATTACCTCTGCTGATATGTTTCAGTACTGGTTTGGCTGTCCGCTACTTTAATGGTGGACGAGTGTCTATGGGTAAGTATGTTTTATATTTTTATATACAGACATTCATATAGCTTTCATTATAGGCACTTTTAAAATGTTAAGTTTATCTCTCTCTCTCTCTCTCTCTATATATATATATATATATATATATATATATATGTGTGTGTATATATATATATATATATATATATATATATATATATACAACACACAGAGAAAACCCAGAACTCACTTACAAGCTCTCAGCTAAGATTTAAAAGCAAAAATGGAAAGGTTAGTTGCCGCATCTGGCCAAATGGGACAAGCTCAGGTACCACGTCAAGGTCCTTTCCAATACCTGAGACCCTAAAACAGCCACACAATGCAAGCTTTCAAATCCAAACAAACTGAAAACAAGGGAAGTGTGCACAGGAATATGTAATCACCCTAGACATATACAAAACACGGAAGGGAACTGCACTCTCATACCGGACCGGGTACACATCCCATGACCCTGCAATATGCTTAGCCCTGGGTGCCACTGGCACTCACAGGAAGCTGTGCTGTCCCCAGAGCCACAAGCAGTTAACCCCAGACAGGTCTGGATGCAAGAACCATAGGGAAAATTACAAAACAAATTAATACAACACACAGAGAAAACCCAGCACTCACTTGCAAGCTCTCAGCTAAGATTTAAAAGCAAAAATGTAATTTTCCCTATGGTTCTTGCACCATATGCTATAAGGAGCAGCAAAATCTGTCTCTAAATTTACCATAGAAACTGAGTCTCCTGAACACTTTTATACCATTATTTAATTGTGCTTATTATAAAACAACTGAAGTATTCTATTTAGTTCATTTATGTGACTCATGTTTAGATTTGTTAACCCCTTCACTACCGGGATTTCAGAGAAAAACTTGCCCAAAATACCAGAGATTTTTTCTATCATTTTTGCTATCATTCCATTTAAACAGAAATAGAGCCTTGTTTTTTTTTATTTATCTGTCAAAACTATATATATATATTTTAAGTAGGCAACCCAAGGTATTGATCTAGGCCCATTTTGGTATATTTCATGCCACCATTTTACCGCCAAATGCAATCAAATTAAAAAAATATATATATTTTTTTTTCGCAAACTTTAGGTTTCTTACAGAAATTATTTACATACTGCTTGTGCAATCATGGCACAAATGTTTGTAAAAGTTACTCTGGGATCCCCTTTGTTCAGAAATAGCAGACATGTATGGCTTTTCCATTGCTATTTGGTAATTAGAAGGCCGCTAATTGCAGCTGTGCATAACACTTCTATTATTCCCTGCAATGAAGGGGTTAATTTGGCAACTTAAAAGGTTAATTTTAGTTTTAGTGTAGAGATTACCCTCCCACCTAATGCTTCCCACACGCCGATCCCTGCCTGATCCCTCCCAAACTGCTCTCTTCCCTCCCCCACTAGTAACCCCCATCTTAGGTACTGGCAGACAGTCTGCCAGTATGAAAATATAAGGCTTTTTTTTTAATATTTTTGTTATTATTATATTTTCTGCAGTGTAGGATCCCCCTTAACAGCTCTCTAAACCTCCCCCTCTAACTGTTAGCTGCCAGTACCTAAGATGGCAACTGTCTGCCAGTACCTATAAACTGCTCTATTTTTTTGAAAAAAAATATTTTTTTTATTTATATTTCTTTAGTGTAGTATCCCCCCCCACCAGCGATCTTTAGTTAGGGTGTTCCCACACCCCAGATCCCATTTTCTGTAGTGTAGCTGCCCCATACCTCCCTGTCCCTTTATTTGATCTTTTCCGTAGCATAGGGCCCTCCGTCCCGCCTCCCCTGCTGGGCCGCCCACCTGCCACCCTCCTCCCGCACACACCTCCCGCCAGCACCAGCAGAAGATCGTTAAAGATGGTGACACTGTGTGTGTCACCGTCTGTAACGATCAGGCATCTGCCCTCATGTGGAGGCAGAGCACTGATCTCGCTCTGTATCCATATGTGACAGATGCCTGAAGTTTCAGGAGCTCCAGATCTCTGATGTAACTTAACAGCCGAGAGTGCTGGAGCATCCTGAAGCGACAACGTATATATAATTAGTGCGGTACGATAGGCAAAGTCGATTGGGTTAAGGGGTAAATGCATACTGACTTTGTTCCTTCTAAGTGATATGGGATACTGTGGTATCTTCAGATAATGAGATTTCCTCAAAAGAATGAGGATCCCTCATCTGCTGTAAAAACCCTAAAGTGACTAAAAGTTCTTAGTCACTTTAGGGTTTAAAAGAATCATAAGTATTCTGAGTGAATGATTTAAACCAGGTGTTTGCAAGGTTTTTAACGTTGTATCCTTTTTTTCTACATACTGGTTGTGACAGATACCCCGGTTACCCCGACTGGGTAGCTCCGCCAAACGAGTCCTGCTTCCTCCCTGCCGACTGCAGCTATGTAGCTTGCAAGTGACCACAGCCTGTAGCCACCCAGCACCAGTATTCAGGGTCCCACCCTGTGGCAGACTCCAGCTACCCAGACTAGGTAGCTCTGCCAGAGTGTCCTTCCTCTGCCTGGAACAGGCTGCTATGTAGTTTAGGAAAGTGATTCTATCAGGAGCCCACCCAAATAACTAGACAGACTAGCATTCAGGTGAAAATAGAACTGCTTTATTTCACAGAAAACACAGCTTTTATACATTACCAACAGAAAAGGGGAGTAGTTATAACAAATATTATACAATGAGACAAACATCAGACCATGGTTAGTTAAACAAGATTCTAATCACAAAAGGACAATGGATGACTCACACAATAACAGAAAGACATCTAACAGCCGGAGGTCTCAGCATTCAATTATCTAATCACAAAAGTACAATGAATGAATCACACAATAGCAGAAAGACACATAACAGCAGGAGGTCTCAGCATTCGATTATCTAATCGCAAAAGGACAATGGATGACTCATACAATAACAAAAAGGCACATAACAGCAGGAGTTTTCAATAATCTCAAACATTCTGAGTCTGGGGGGGTTGGGTCAGGCAATACTGAATTGGGCTGTCACCTTATTCTCCAACCAAAAAAGGGGGGGGGTAAGAATTCAACCCCTGCAGCCCAGTATCCATGACAGTGAGGTTGTAGGGGGGTAGCCTTAGCTGTCTGGTATCCGTGACATCTCCCCCCCTCCAGTTCGGCAGACCAGGCTAGACCCTTAACGGGTTGGCCTGGGGCTGTCTGACGGTGGCCCTCCAGAGCTTGGGGCATCCTGGGGGGTTCCGGCTGGTGTTTATACAATGCGCCCTGGGCGCAGGGATAGTCACATAAGGCAAAGTCCCAAACAAGTATGCCAAGGCCGGCTCCCAAACAATTGCTGTCCCACAAGTTCCAGGGTCCTCAAGTTCCAGGGCCACACTGCCTCTCTCCATGACACTTGGTTTAGTACTGGCGGACCCACCCCGACCAGAGGAGGAGGTTGCTTCTTGGTGGAGCAGGCAAAGCTTGGGTGCCCAAACATGTGGCACCAACTGTATAAGCTTTTCTCCTCCTTGCCTAATGCAATGCCTGCCCCCAGTGAGAAATACTCCTGGGCAAGAAAAGGGTAGAGACTCTGCCAAGCTACTGAGGGGAGAGACCATCTGTCTCTTCTCCCGAGAAGGAGATCTACCGCTGGGGAGAGAGACCGACTGTCCCCTCTCCCAGAAAGGGGTTCTGCTTACAGGGAGGGAGGACGACTACCTCTGCTCCCAGGGGATGGCTCTGCCTCTGTGGAGGGAGACCGACTGTCTCCTCTCCCTGCTCCTGGCTCTGCCGCTGGGGAGACTTATCGACATCCATCTCTCCCTGCAAGGGGTTCTCTATAAGGGGAGGGAGACCGACTACCTCCACTCCCAGGGGATGGCTCTGCTGCTGGGGAGAGAGACCGACTGTCTCCTCTCCCAGGAAGGGGTTCTGCATAAGGGGAGGGAGGACGACTACCTCCGCTCCCAGGGGATGGCTCTGCCGCTGGGGAGAGAGACCGACTGTCTCCTCTCCCTGCTCCTGGCTCTGCTGCTGGGGAGAATTATCGACATCCATCTCTCCCTGCAAGGGGTTCTCTATAAGGGGAGGGAGACCAACTACCTCCACTCCAAGGGGATGGCTCTGCCGCTGGGGAGAGAGACAGACTGTCTCCTCTCCCTGCTCCTGGCTCTGCTGCTGGGGAGAGAGACCAACTGTCTCCTCTCCCGGGAAGGGGTTCTGCCGCTGGGGAGAGTTATCGATATCCGTCTCTCCCTGCAAGGGGTTCTGTGTAAGGGGAGGGAGGACGACTACCGCCTCTCCCTGGTTTACCAGAGCTGCTGCAGGGGCTGGGCCGAGGCTGGCGGCTCTCTGTCCTGTTGCCAGCGCTTCTGCTAGGGTGGCCCTCTGGTCCAAGACCATAAGCTCAGAGCCGGACTGCTGATCAGGATCCAGCAGCCCTGGTTCCCTTTTTCTTTGTTGCCACTCCTCCGCGGTCGAGCTCCATGAATACCAGAGGGCTGCACCCCAAATCTGTATACCCTTGGCACGCTGCTTAACAAGATCTAGCAGCCTCTTGTATTCCTTGACCAGTGCTAGTAGCCAGGATTTCTCCAAGAGATCCAGCAGTTCCTCTTGGAGCCAAGAGATATCCTCCAGACCCTGGTCTGTCTCGCTCCCAAACTGTGGGTCCTCTGTCCTTTTTGTAAACAACAATCCAGGGCCGCCGAAGCCAAAGCCCAATGTGGGGGAGCCATCCTCCAGCCATGGCTGCGCTTGCATAGCGAGCCATTGGAGGGCCCAATAGCCATCCTCCACCCACATCTCTTGCTGGACCAGTCTATATAGAACAGATAGCCATTCTTTCTTTGGCCTTTTTCCCAGAAAAGGCACTCTCAAGGTCCACCGAACCCGAAACCTCTGGTCGTTCGTGGGGAGGACCTTTCCATCCTTCCGTTCCTGCTGAAGAGCCTCCCCCCAGAGGACTCGGAGGGCAAGGTTCCTCCATCCCAGAACGTCCTGTTCCGGGCAAGGATCATTTGGTCAGGTCAGCATCTTTTGTACTCTCCCTAGGAACTCTAACTCCATATTTACCGGCTACTGTGGCGCTTCTCCTCTGTCAGCAGGAACCTTGTAAAAGAAGCAGATCCCACCGCTGCCAGCCAATGTGATGGTTACCCCGACTGGGTAGCTCCGCCAAAGGGGTCCTGCTTCCTCCCTGCCGACTGCAGCTATGTAGCTGGCAAGTGACCACAGCCTGTAGCCACCCCTGATGCCCGACAGAATCAGTACCCAGGGTCCCACCCTGTGGCAGACTCCAGCTACCCAAACTGGGTAGCTCTGCCCGAGGATCCATTCTCTGCCTGGAACAGGCTTCTATGAAGCTCAGGAAAGTGATTCTAGCAGGATCCCACCCAAACAACTAGACAGACTAGCATTCAGGTGAAAATAGAACTGCTTTATTTCACAGAAAACACAGCTTTTATACATTTCCAACAGAAAAGGGGGGTAGTTATAACAAATATTATACAATGAGACAAACATCAGACCATGGTTAGTTAAACAAGATTCTAATCACAAAAGGACAATGGATGACTCACACAATAGCAGAAAGACACATAACAGCAGGAGGTCTCAGCATTCGATTATCTAATCACAAAAGGACAATGGATGACTCACACAATAGCAGAAAGACAAATAACAGCAGGAGGTCTCAGCATTTGATTATCTAATTACAAAAGGACAATGCATGACTCATACAATAACAGAAAGGCACATAACAGCAGGAGGTTGCAATAATCTCAAACATTCTAGGGGAGTCTAGGGGGGGTTGGGTCATGCAATACTGAATTGGGCTGTCACCTTATACTCCAACCAAAAAGGGGGGGTAAGAGTTCAACCCCTGCAGCCCAGTATCCGTGACAGTGAGGTTGTAGGGGGGTAGCCTTAGCTGTCTGGTTTCCGTGACACTGGTTAAATTCTAAGATCAGTTTTTTTCTGATATTACTGTTATAGCTAGTAAGTTTGCTTTGGAATACAAATAATTTTATTTGTGATGCTGTGTTTGATATTATAAAAATCTGTGTTAAAAGCATGTCTATAGCTATTCTTACCAGGAGGGCCTTGTGGGATGATTAATATGGTGTCTAAAATCTAGATTGTTGTCTCTTTCCTTTAAGATATCTACTATTAGTAGAGATAAAGGGGCTTTTTTTCCCTCAAGAGGGGAAGTCTACAGAAAAATCTTAAAAACTCCTATTTATTACTGGAAGTGAGACCACACAGCTAGATGGCATTTGTAAAATCCTAAACTATTGGTAGAGGCATGGTATGTCTCTCCTGCATAGAAAAATAAATGGCTATTAAAGGACTCTCAAGTCAAAATGAAACTTTCATTATAAAGATATATAGAACAGTCAAATGACGACTGTTCACAGCAAGGTTTCTATGGTTTACTCTGGGGACCTAATGCTCATTAAAACAAGTTCAAACAGTAGTTCTGGAGGTGATAACCAACTCCTTATCCTATTTCAGTAGCATACGCACATATGCTCCAGCATTTAAATACCTCTCCTACACTCTGAGTAAGCAGTGAAATGTATTATAAGTGTGGAATCCTGCTAGGGGCAATTTTTAAACAGGAGGCTTGGGTCTAGTCTGTCACTGACCTCTGGGTTCAGAACATTTTTCTCACCTCACTAATATTGCATTGGTTTAGGAACAAGGCTCCCTAAAGAGAGGTTTTTTTTCTTTCTTTTTTTTTTTAAAAAAAAGTGTTTTTTCTTCTTCAAACATCAGTTTCTGAGGATTACTTTTCTGGAAAAGCTATCAATTTTTGATTTTCCATTATGGTCGAGCTACAAATCCAGCATAACGCAACACTGCCCTGAATGCACCTGATCCTGTCTGATCTCGAAAGTTAAGCAGGGCTAGGCCTTGTCAGTACCTGAACAAACTTATCAAGGTTCTGGGTAACCTTTTTTCCATATCATACCTCAGGGTATTGCAGTGCTTTCACCAAACAAATGTGTTGCCTGTATGATATTTTGGTATTAGCTTAATCTTTTCCTTTAACAGAATTTCACACAAAACAACTATTGTTGTTTCTTAAAACTAATTCAGTATCCATGATTTTTTTTCTCTAGCAGAGAAGATATGGATAACACTGATATTTACCTATTTGAACCTTCAGTCTTTCTTTCATATATGAGGCGAGAGTCCACGATTTCCTATATGTGGGATATACATTCCCCCCCAGGAGGTGGCAAAGTTTCCCAAACCTCAAAGCCTATAAATACCCCACCCACCTCATTTATATCTTAGTTTAAACTTTGCCTCCTTTGGAGGTGGTTCAAAGTATGATGTGCTTCATTTGATAGGTGTTTCAGTGTATATTGAAGTTCGTTTTTTCCCCTCAGAGTACTATGTTTATAAGAGGGAAGTAAGGGGAGTTTGCCTATGGTTGCCATGTTTTTACATCTGTTAAAACCTTTTAAATAGGCTTCTTGTAAACCGGTCGCAGAGATTCATCTCTTGTCTCCCTTTGAAGTTTAACATACAGAACTCCCATATTTGTACCTCTGCTGATATGTTTTAGCACTGGTTTGACTTGTCTGCAATTCAGTGGTGTCTGCCACAATTACGGTAAGTATAATTTTTTTTAAGACACTCCTAGCTATTTCTTTCATGTAATTGGCAAGAGTCCATGAGCTGGTGACGTATGGGATATACTTTCCTACCAGGAGGGGCAAAGTTTCCCAAACCTCAAAATGCCTATAAATACTCCCCCCACCACACCCACAATTCAGTTTTACAAACTTTCCCTCCTATGGAGGTGGTGAAGTAAGTTTGTGCTAGATTTCTACGTTGATATGCGCTTCTCAGCTCTTTTGAAGCCCGGTTCCTCTCATAGTGCAGTGAATGACAGAGGGATGGGAAGGGAGTATTACCTATTGAATGCAATGGTCATCCTAACGGAGATCTAGTATTTCATAGGTTCTCTGTTATCGGTCGTAGAGATTCATCTCCTACCTCCCTTTTCAGATCGACGATATACTCTTATATACCATTAGAAGGGAGACAAAAGGAGGTGCCACAATAGTGTGAAATCGTAGGTTAAAGGGACCCCCACAAAACGATTCAGGATCACTTACTAGATTTAAAGCACTTGAGAAGTGCCACAGGTGCAGGCTGAACTATTCAAAGCTGTCCAGCGAGCTTATCCTCACGGTCCAAAGGCCCTTAGGCCTTTGGACCGTGAGGATAAGCTCGCTGGACAGCTTTGAATAGTTCAGCCTGCACCTGTGGCACTTCTCAAGTGCTTTAAATCTAGTAAGTGATCCTGAATCGTTTTGTGGGGGTCCCTTTAACCTACGATTTCACACTATTATGGCGCCTCCTTTTGTCTCCCTTCTATCTGTAGATCGTCGCTGGTGCCATCAGCCGTGGAAGGAGTGTCAGCTGCCGCACACCCACTATATAGTGGACACCCGGAGGAAAATCTCCATCACATGAACTGTGTATAAGGACTATTCGTATATACTTTAATATCCGGGTACCTCATCATTGTATGTATTCTGTACCGCAATAGATCACCATTGTGTGTCCTCAAATATCCTTTGCTACTATTGTATGCTCACAATATCATTTGCATTGATAGTTATTTGGTCATAGGATCATAGTATTTGCTGCTGGAGCTACATTGTAATTGTGTTCTCCATCAGAAGGACACATCACACTATATATATATTTTTGGCACTGTATATTACGCTCACTGCGTTCACAGTATATTTTTTATTTTGTATACATATATTTATATTATATATATATATATTCTTTTTTATATATATTTTTAGATATATATTAATTTTTTATATATTCAGCACTGTTGTGAAATTTAATCCACGCACATTCTTTGTCCTTTGTTGAAGAGCACATCAAGGACACTGAGATATACACATAGTGTATGCACTGTATATGTGTGCACGCACATTCCTTGTCCTTCATTGAAAAGCGCATTAAGGACACTGAGATATACACATTTTTGTTATGCATTTTATATGTGTGCACTATTTTTAGGCGCCTTCACTTTATCACATCACATTTTGTTCTTATATACCATTACCTCTGCTGATTCTCGTTTCAGTACTGGTTTGGCTATCTACTTTATGTAGATGAGTGTCTTTAGGTAAGTATGTTTCTTTTATTTAAGACACTCTCAGCTATGGTTTGGCACTTTATATTTAAAGTTCTAAATATAAGTTTGTACTTATATTTGTCATGATCCAGGTTATCAGTATATTTCCTTTTTGCAGACTGTCAGTTTCATATTTGGGAAATGCATATTAAAAAAAAAAAAAAAATTAAAAAAAAATTCTTACCTGAAACTTTCAAATTGACTCTCTTTCTAAATTGCGGGGATGTTAGGCTCGCGGGAGCGCAAAATGCTATAATTTATTGCGTCATTCTTGGTGCAAGACTTTTTTGTTGCGAGAATTACGTTTCTTGACGTAACTTCGTCATTTCATGCGTCTTAGTTGGTGCCGAGTTTTTTCACGTGGTTGCGTCATCTATGACGCACGTGTTTGTTGCAGACGTTTTTGGCGCCAAAAAATATTTTGTCAGTTGTGGGCGTCATACTTGGCGCCAAACTTTTGACATTATTTAAGAATTCATTTCTTTTTGCTTCTGGTTTCCAGAGGCTTATTTTGTTTTGCATTTCTTTCCCATTCCTGAAACTGTCATATAAGGAAATTGATATTTTGCTTTTTATGTTGTTTTTTCTCTTACATTTGCAAGATATCTCAAAAACTGTTCCTGTATCAGAAAACACTGTTGGATTCCTGCTGACTGATATCAGTCCTACCAAAGCTAAGTTAATTTATTTTAATGTTATGAATTTTTTATCTTTAACTATGGGTTGTAATAAGTTATCATGATAAACTTTTACATGCAGAGAAAATGTCCATCAGTATTAATGCATTGTCTTTTGCTATTCTTTTAACATCTAATGTACTAGATATACCTGGGAATTTATAAGAATATTTTTCTGATTCTATTCAGAAGGCCTTGTCTGCCATCCCGCCTTCTAATAAAACGTAAAGGTCTTTTTTAAACTTCTCATTTTAGTTGATGAATTTTCAAATGACCGACAACATACTGAATTATCCTTCTTTGATGAGGATTTATCTGATTCAGAATATCCTTCATCAGATATTGACACTAACAAATCTACTTTTTTATTTTTAAATGGAGTACATTTGTTCTTTGTTGAAAAAGTGTTGATTTCATTGTATATTAAGGAGTCTAGTCTAAGGCTAGTTTAAGGCTAGCTATCATTTAAATTCTGTTTATTAACCTCCTGTGGTTACTTCAGAGGGTTTTTTCCACTTCTTTTTAAAAAAATTGTATCCTTTGTCAGCAGTTTGGAGTTTTGGGAAAAGATCCCCAAAGTTAATGGGGCTATCTCTACTCTTGCTAAAACGTACTACTATTCCTATGGAAAATAGTATTTATTTTAAAGATCCTTCAGATGGGAAACTTGTATCTTATCTAAGGAAAATTAATTTATTTTCAGGTCCTTTTCTTAGGTCTGCAATTTCTTTGGCTGATGTTGCAGCTGTTTCACCTTTTTTAGTTGGAAACTTAAGTGCAACAAGTATCGGATGATGATTTGTTTAGCATTGTTAACTTGATTCAACATGCTGATAATTTCATTTGTGATGCAATTTTTTTGATATCAAAATTGAGGTTAAATCTATGTCTTTAGCTATTTTAGCTAGAGTAACTTTGTGGCCTTATCTTGGAATGCTGATTTAATTTCTAACTCCAGATTTCTATTTTCTTTCCTTCCAAGGTAATAAATTATTTGGTTCACAGTTGGATTCAATGCTTTCAACTGTTACTGTGGGGAAGGGAGTTTTTTTGCCTCAAGATTAAGTTCTAAGTGTAAATCTTAAGCTTATTTCCGGTTTTGTTCTTAATAAGGAACAGAAATCTAATTCTTCCTCAAGTAATATGTTTCTAATTGGAAGCTTTCTTCAAAATGGAATGAATTCAAGCCATTTAAGAGATCAAAGCCAGCCCCCAAAATTCGCATGAAGGTGCGGCCCTTATTCCAGCTTAGCTGGTGGGGGGAAGGTTACGTTTTTTCTAAAGTTGTTTGGTTCAATTCGGTCCAAACTCCTTAGATTGAGGTACAGAATAGGATTCAGCGTAAGACCGTCTGTGGGAAGTCTTTTTTTCTCTCACATATTCCAGCAATCCCAGTAAATGCTCAGACTTTTCTGAAGAGTGTTTCAGACCTGGAGTTATCTGGGGTATTCATACCAGTTCCGTTTCAGGAACGGGGTCTGGGGTTTTATTCAGAACTATTCATTGTCCCAAAGAAAGAAATTATTTTGAATTGTCATGTAAGAGTACCATCTTTCAGAATGGTGATTATAAAGTCTATTCTGACTTTTGTTCAGCAAGGGCATTATTTGCCCACAATAGACTTACAGGATGCATATCTTCATATTCTGTTTCATTCAGATTATTTTCATTTTCTGAAATTCTCTTTTTTTGGACAAGCATTACCAATTTGTTGCTCTTCCTTTCTGGCATAGTGACAGCTCTAGGAATCCTTTCAAAGGTTCTCGATGTTTCCTTATTTGGACGATATCTTGGTACTTGCTCAGTCTTTTCGTTCTGCAGATTCTCATACGATTCAACTTCTGTTGTTTCTTCAAAGACAAGGGTCACCTTTTTTAGGTTTCCAGATAGATTGTGTCAATGTTTTTGTCCCTAACAGACAAGGGACAATTTTTATTGGGTTCAGTTTGTCGGAACCTTCAGTCTCTATTATTTCCTTCAGTAGCTATATGCATGGAAGTTTTAGGTCTCATGATTGCAGCATCGGACTCGATTCCCTTTGCTCATTTTCCAGTTTTTAATGCTGAATTAATGGTGCAGGGATTATACTAGGATATCACATTTAATATCCTTGAGTCCCAATATTCAACTATCTCTGACTTGGTGGTTAGATCACCATCGTATAGTTCTACGGGTCTCTTTGGTTCATCCAACCCAGACCGTGATCACAACAGATGCAAGTCTTTTAGGTTGGGAAGCTGTCTGGGGATCTCTGACAGCACAAGGGGTTTGGAAATCTCAAGAGGCGAGATTACCATTCAATATTTTGGAACTCCGTGCAATTCTCAGAGCTCTTCAGTTTTGGCTTTTATTGAAGAGAGAAATGTTTATTAGTTTTCAGACAAACAATGTCACAACTGTGGCGTATGTCAATCATCAGGGTGGGACTCACAGTCCTTAGGCTATGAAAGAAGTATCTCGGATACTTGCTTGGGCAGAATCCAGCTCCTGTCTAATTTCTGCGGTCCATATCCCAGGTATAGACAATTGGGAAGCGGATTCGTCAAGCTTTACATCCGGAAGAGTGGTCTCTTCACCCAGATGTGTTTTTTTTTCCATTTTGTTCAGATGTGGGGGCTTCCAGAAATAGATCTGATGGCATCTCACCTAAACAAGAAACTTCCCAGGTACCTATCCAGGTCCAGGGACCCTCAGGCGGAAGCAGTGGTTGAATTGACACTTCCTTGGAGTTATCATCCTGCCTATATTTTTCCGTCTCTCTTTTTCCAAGAGTGATTTTCAAAATCATCATGGAGCAATCGTTTGTGCTGCTGGTGGCTCCAGCATGGCTGCACAGGTTTTGGTATGTGGATCTTGTTCGGATGTCCAGTTGCCAACCTTCGCCACTTCCATTAAGGCCAGACCTTATATCTCGTTTTTCCATCAGGATCTCAAATCTTTAAATTTGATGGTATGGAAATTGAATGCTTAGTGCTTAGTCATATAGGTTTCTCTGACTCAGTGATTAATACTATGTTGCAGGCTTGTAAATCTGTGTCTAGAAAGATTTATTATCGAGTTTTGAAGACTTACATCTCATGTTGCTCTTCTCATAAATTCTCTTGGCATTCTTTTAGAATTCCAAGAATTTTACAGTTTCTTCAGGAGGGTTTAGATAAGGGTTTGTCTGCAAGTTCTTTGAAGGAAAAATATCTGCTTTTTTTGTTCTGTTCCACAGAAAAATTGCTAAACTTCCTGATATTCATTGTTTTGTACAGGCTTTGGTTCGTATCTAGCCTGTCATTAAATCAATTTCTCCTCCTTGGAGTCTTAATTTGGTTTTGAAAGATTTACAGGCTCCTCCGTTTGAGCCTATGCATTCTCTGGACATTATATTACTTTCTTGGAAAGTATTGTTCCTTTTGGCCATCTCTTCTCCTAGAAGAGTTTCTGAATTATCTGCTCTTTCTTGTGAGTCTCCTTTTCTGATTTTTCATCAGGATAAGGTGGTTTTGCGGACTTCTTTTGATTTTTTACCTAAGTTGTGAATTCCAACATTAGTAGAGAAATTGTTGTCCCTTCGTTGTGTCCTAATCCTAAGAATTCTCTGGAGAGATCTTTACATTCTTTGGATGTGGTAAGAGCTTTGAAATATTATGTTGAAGCTACTAAAGATTTCAGAAAGACTTCTAGTCTATTTGTTATCTTTTCTGGTTCTAGGAAATGTCAGAAGGCTTCTGCCTTTTCTTTGGCATCTTGGTTAAAGCTTTTTGATTCATCATACCTATTTGGAGTCGGGTAATTCCCCGCCTCAGAGGATTACGGCTCATTCTACTAGGTCAGTTTCCACTTCCTGGGCTTTTAAGAATGAAGCTTCTGTTGATCAGATTTGCAAAGCAGCAACTTGGTCTTCTTTGCATACTTTTACTAAATTCTACCTTTTTTGTGTTTTCTCTTCTTCAGAAGCAGTTTTTGGTGGAAATGTACTTCAGGCAGCTGTTTCAGTTGATTCTTCTGCTTATAATTTCAGTTTTTTTCATTATAAAGATTAAAACTTTTGATTTGGGTTGTGGATTAATTTTACAGCGGAATTGGCTGTCTTTTTTTTTATCCCTCCCTCTCTAGTGACTCTTGCGTGGAGTTCCACATCTTGGGTATTTGCTATCCCATACGTCGCTAGCTCATGTACTCTTGCCAATTACATGAAAGAAAACATAATTTATGTAAGAATTTACCTGACAAATTCATTTCTTTCATATTGGCAAGAGTCCATGAGACCCACCCTTTTTATGGTGGTTATGATTTTTTTTGTATAAAGCACAATTATTCTAATTCCTTGTTTATGCTTTTGCTCCTTTCTTATCACCCCACTTCTTGGCTATTCGTTAAACTGAATTGTGGGTGTGGTGGGGGTGTGTTTATAGGCATTTTGAGGTTTGGGAAACTTTGCCCCTCCTGGTAGGAATGTATATCCCATACGTCACTAGCTCATGGACTCTTGCCAATATGAAAAAAAATAATTTATCAGGTAAATTCTTACATAAATTATGTTTTTGGGCACTTTTTAACAGAAGTTTATTTTTTATATTTTGCAGCCCAGGGACAGTGTTTTATTTCCGTTCGATGCGATTTAGAGGATTGATAGAGCTTTGTAAATAGTGATGCTGTATTTTTGTATTACCCCTTCTAAGAGCTATGGGAGAGCAATGTTACTTACCGTCCGTTATGGATTTTTTTTCTTTGCCGGCTTGTCAAAATTGTGCTAAACGCGCCACTGTGTAGCGGCTCTTTTTTAACCGTTTTATGATGTGCCGTTTTTTTTGCAGATGATTTTGGCGCCCTTTTTTGTTTAACTGAGGCTCACTCATCTGATACTAAACAAGATAAATCTTTTTTGTTTAAAATTTAAAATATTTGTTCTCTTTTAAAAGAAGTTTTAGTCACTTTAGGAATTGAGGTAGTTAAAACTTCTGAGGATATTCCTTGTAACAAGTTAAATTCTTTTTTTAAGTCTAACACTTTTATTCCAGAAATATTTCCTGTTCCTAACGCAGTCTCTAATATTATTTCTAAGAATGGTCTAAACCTAGTACTTCTTTTAACCATTCTTCTAGGTTTAAAAAATTGGATCCTTTACGTGTTGCTAATTTAGAGCTATGGGAAACTATCCCTAAAGTAGACTGGGCTATTTGTTCTCGGGTTAAATGTACTACGATTCCCTTAGAGGATAGTACTTCTTTCAAAGATCCTTTAGATAGGAAGCTTGAGTCTTTTTTAAGAAGATCTTATTTACATACTGGTTATGTCCTTAGGCCTGCTATATCTATTGCTGATGTAGCTTTATTCTATACTTTTTGGCTTTCTAATCTTGCTCAGCAGTTTTCTTCAGATCCAGAATGTTGTAATATTCTTCCTTTACTAGAAGAGGCAAATCTTTTTATTTGTGATTCAGTATTTGACATTATCAAAATCAATGTTAAAACTATGTCCTTAGCTGTTCTTTTAAGAAGAGCTTTTTTTTGTCTTAAATCTTGGAATGCTGATATGGTTTCTAAAATGAGATAACTATCTCTTTCTTTTCAGAGTAAGATTCTATTTGGTTCACAAATTAATTTCTTCTATTACTGGAGGTAAATCAGTCTTTTCGCCTCAAGATTATAGATATAAAGAGAAATTCAAGGCTCCAAATAGTTTTTGCTCTTTTCGAAACAAAGATCTGAAGCTTCCCCCCCCCCTCTCCAAAAGTCCCTGGCTCTAATTTGAGACCTTCTTCCAATTGTAATAAACCTAAACAATTCAAGAAACCTAATCCTGTCCAGAAAACAGCATAAAGGTGCGGCCTTCAATCCAGTTCTTCTAGTAGGGGGTAGATTAAAACTTTTTCAGAAAATGTGGTCAGAATCTGTCCAAAATCCCTGGATTCAGAATATAATTTCTCAGGGATATCGAATTGGTTTCGAAATCAAACCCCCAAGGGGACGGTTTTATTTAACTCATGTTCCAAAACATCTATTAAAAGCTCAGGCTTTTCTAACATGTGTCTCACATCTAGAAATGATGGGAGTGATTGTCCCTGTTCCTCTACAGGAACAAAGAAAGGGTTTTTACTCAAATCTATTCATTGTACTAAAGAAGGAGAATTCCTTCAGCCCAATCTTGGATCTGAAAACACTAAACAAATTTGTAAGAATTCCAACTATCAAGATGGAAACTGTAAGGACTATTCTACCTTTTGTTCAGCAAGGTCATTATATGTCCACAATAGACTTACAGGATGCTTATCTTCACATCCCTATTCATCCAGACCTTTTTCAATTTCTGAGATTCTCTTTTCTAGAAAAGCATTTTCAGTTTGTTGCTCTTCCGTTTTGACCTAGCAACAGCACCAAGAATATTTTCAAAGATTCCCAGTGCCCTTTTATCTGTATTCAGAGAGCAGGGTATTGATGTGTATCCTTATTTGGACAATATCTTGGTTCTAGCTAATTTTTTTTTCAATTAGCAGAATCTCACATGACTCAACTATTGTTTTTTCTTTAAAATCATTGTTGGAGGATCAATTTTCTAAAGCGTTTCTTGCTTCCTCAGACAAAGGTCACTTATTTGGGATTCCAAATAGACTTAGTGTCCATAACTCTTTCTCTAACAGAAAAGAGATGAATAAAGTTAGTTTCAGCTTGTTGAAATACCTTGAGACATGAATGAATCACACAACAAGGATGGTTGAAACCCATAATTCGACATGAACGGGGATAACTGGGAGGAAGCATTAATAGCACTATTACGAGCAAACTCTGCCCAAGGTAACAGTTCAGACCAATTATTGTGGTGATCTGAGACATAGCAATGGAGGAACTGTTCCAGAGCTTTATTAGAACGTTCCGCAGCCCCATTGGTTTGAGGGTGATATGCCGAGAAGAAGGAAAGCTGGATCCCCATTTGAGCACAAAAGGAACGCCAAAATCTGGAGACAAACTGGCTACCCCGGTCCAACACTATCTCCTTGGGTAACCCATGTAAACGGAAGACCTCCCGGGCAAAAATTAAAGCAAGCTCCTGAGCGGTAGGCAGCTTCTTCAAGGGAATGCAATGTGACATTTTAGAAAAAAACGGTCAACCACCATAAGGATAACAGTATTGCCACTGCAAACAGGGAGCTCGACAATGAAGTCTATGGAAAGATGTGTCCAAGGACGCTCACCATTAGCAATAGGTTGAAGAAGACCTACAGGAAGACGTTGAGGAGTCTTATTCTGTACACAAACTGAGCAGGAGGCAACATACGCAGCAACATCAGAACAAAGACCTGGCCACCAGAATTGTCGAGTGACAGACCAAATCATTTGGTTCTTGCCCGGGTGACCTGCGGCATTAGGATAGTGGTATGTGTGCAAAAGTTTAGTTCAAAGATTCTCAGGAACAAAGCACTTACCACTAGGTTTCTCAGGAGGTGCATTGGTTTGCGCAGCCAGGATCTCCTCCCCCAAGGGAGAAGTCAAATTAGTACGTATGGTAGCCAAAATATGGTCAGGAGGTATAACTGGAGTAGGTACAGACTCCTCCTTGGACAGAGGCAAAAATTGTCGAGAGAGGGCATGAGCCCTAACATTCTTACTTCCAGGCAGGTAGGAGACCACATAATTAAACCAAGACAAAAATAGCGCCCATCTGGCCTGTCAGGGTGACAAACGTTTTGCTTCTTATAGATAAGTTAAATTCTTGTGGTCAGTAAGAATGAGCACTGGTATGTTAGTACCCTCGAGAAGATGCCTCCATTCTTGGAGTGCCAAAATTATGGCCAGTAATTCCCTTCACCAATTTCATAATCACACTTCGTTGGAGACAATTTCTTAGAGAAGAAACCGCATGGATGCAAGGAACCCTCAGGCATAGAACGTTGAGACAAGAGGGCACCTACTCCAGTCTGATGCATCGACCTCAAGAACAAAAGGCAGGACAGGGTTAGGATGAGCCAGAACTGGAGCGGCAGCAAAGGCAGTCTTAAGACTATCAAAGGGCTTAATTGCAGTAGGTGACCAATGTAGTGGATCATTCTCTTTACGGGTCATATCTGTGATAGGTTTGACCAAGGAAGAAAAGTTTTTAATAAACTTTCTATAGTAATTGGCGAAGCCCAAAAAACGTTGAATAGAACGAAGACCAACTGGGCGAGGCCACTGCAGAACTGCAGACAACTTGTCAGAATCCATGGAGAACCCTGCAACGGAGATAACATAACCTAGGAAGGTTACTTGAGTCTGATGGAACTCACATTTCTCGAGTTTACAAAACAGGCCATTCTCACGTAGTCTCTAAAGAACCCATGTAACATCAGAACGATGAGCCTCAAGTGTGGGTGAACGTATGAGGATGTCATCTAAGTATACCACAACACACTGTTGCAACATATCTTGTAGGACATCATTAATAAATTCCTAGAAAACAGCAGGAGCATTACATAGGCCAAAGGGCATTACAAGATATTCATAATGCCCGCTCCTGGTCTTAAATGCTGTTTTCCATTCGTGGCCCTCCTTGATCCTAACAAGATTGTACGCTCCTCTCAAATCAAGTTTAGAAAAGACCGTAGCTCCCTTGAGGCGGTCAAAGAGTTCCGTAATAATAGGAATAGGGTATGCATTCTTAATGGTAAGATGATTAAGACCCCTATAATCGATACATGTTCTTAACTCGCCACCTTTTTTCTTCACAAAGAAGAAGCTAGCCCCTGCAGGAGAGCAGGATTTGCAGATGATCTCCTGCGACAGAGCATCGGCAACATACTCCTCCATAGCACAATTCTCCGCAACAGACAGAGAGGGTAAACCCGGCCCCGAGGAGGAATGGCTCCGGGTTGCAGGTCTATGGCACAATCGTAAGACTGGTGAGGAGGCAACGTACCGGCACGCACCTTGTCAAAAACGTCTAGGAACTCTTGGTACTCCTCCGGCAATTGAGTTACCGAAGAAGTGCACAAGACTTTAACTGGTTCCCGAAGAAAAGTGGAAATACATTGCGGAGACCATGACAAAATTTTGGACCTGCGCCAGTCGAGACTGGGATTCTGCTTTTGGAGCCAGGAATAACCCAGAACAACTGGAAAATGCGGAGAGTTTATCACCTCGAACTGGAGAATTTCAAAATGGAGATCCCCAACAGCCATGGATAACGGAGCGGTTTTGTGAGTAACGAGTGAGGGCTGATGTGGCCTGCCATCAATGGCCTCAATAGCAAGCGGAACGGACCGAGGCAAAACAGGAATGGAGTGCTTTGATATAAAAGCACTGTCAATTAAATAGCCTGTAGCATCGGAGTCAACAAGAGCCTGGGTGACTATGGAGGAGTCCACCCAGGAAAGGACAACCATGACCAAAGGTTTCTCTTTTAGCGGTTCTGGGGACCAGGATAAACCACCCAAGGTCTGCCCCCGACAGGACCTTAGGTGCGAGCGTTTCCCAGCCGTGTAGGACAAGACTTTAAAAGGTGGCCCTGTAACCCACAATAGAGGCAGAGCCCCTCCCTCCTCCTAAAGGCCCTCACCACCACAGAGAGACACGTTAATCCCAACTGCATTGGCTCAGCAGTACCTGGTGACTTGGGACCAGGAGACATGGGAGGAGAGGGAGACATGGGTGGGAACGAACACATAGTAGACAACGGAACAGGAGGCTTCCGCAAGCGCTCCTTGAAAGAGGACTTCTCTCTGAGTCTGATGTCAATTAGGATAAAAAAAGACACCAATGCCTTGAGATCCTCTGGTAAATCTCTGGCAGCGGCTTTGTCTTTAATTGCATCAGAGAGCCCATGAAAGGAGGCAGCAACAAGGGTTTCATTGTTCCAACCTACCTCTGCGGCAAGTGTACGGAACTCAATGGCATACTGAGCAACAGATCTTGTACCTCGCTGAATGGACATGAGTCGTTTAGCAGCAGAGGAGGAACGAGCCGGAACATCAAATACCCTTCAAAAGGAGGCCACAAATTCAGGGTAATTTGAAATCACAGGTTTATTAGTCTCCCACAAGGGATTAGCCCAGGCAAGAGCTGTGTCAGAGAGTAACGAGATGAGAAGAAACCCCACCTTAGCTCTGTCAGAGGGAAATGCCTGAGGTAACATCTCAAAGTAAATGCCCACCTGATTCAAAAACCCTCTGCACTGAATAGGATCATCTCCAAAAAAACCCTGACAGTTGTTTGGCATGCGTAAAACAGTTATAGCACGGCTTAGCGTGCCTCTGTAAATCTGCTTTGGGGTGGGGGTTATATGGTTTACTTTCCTCAAGAGCTCTTATAGTTTTATAGTTTTTATTGCCTTGGTTTTATAGTGTTTATTGCATTGTCCCTAAATTTACCCTAGAAACTGAGTCTCCTGAACACCTTTCTACCATTATTAGGTGTGCTTATTGTAAAAAAAAAATGAAAAAAGTGCCTTCTTCAGCTCATTTATGTGACTCAGGTTTAGATTTGTTGATGCATACAGACCAATCTAATGTTGTTTCTTTGGGTACTAATGCACCTACTCTGTTCATTAAAGTTTAAGGATGATGTGGTGCCTCCTCTTATGAAGTCATTTATCAACGATGCTGTCTCTGAGGCTTTGGCTGCTCTCCCGCCTCCAAATAGGCGTAAAAGGTCAGTTCAGATTTTACCTTCTACAAGTGCTATGTGCCCTTTTCCAAGGGAATCTGGGGTATCTTCAGATGGTGAAGTTTACTGTGGGAATGAGAATCCCTCATCTGGGGTTGAAGATAAGTCTTCTGATGATAAACCTTGTAATCGTTTAAATTCAGTTTTTAAAACTGTTGTTTATCTCCCTGAGGTTTTCCCTGTACCTGATGCTGTTTCTGACATGATTGGTAGGGAATGGCTTGTCTTTTAATCCTTCTGCAAGATTAAGAAAATAATATCCTTTACCTGCTACTAATCTAGAGTTAAAAAAAAGGCAGAAAGGTGACAGCATAAATTACTATTTATTTAGGCAGAAAAAAATACAGGAGACGTTTCGGGAAATTATCCCTTATTCATGCCATGCCAAACAAACATTTCACACACCTTTATATACCTATGCACCACTAGGTGGCGATAAAGAGTAATTAACTCTTTCACAACTACAATTTTACACAGTAATACAATCAAAACTACAAAGTATCATATTCTGCTTAAGGCTTATTAGATAAACTTATTATAGTTTACAATGTTGCAAAAATCTTTTTACAATCATTTATGCACAAACTTTATACATTTACAGAAAAAACTTTATACATTTATAGAAAAATGGACAGATCCCAATCCCAATCCCCAACTCATAAATCCAAAAGGATTCTTTTTGCTTCAGCAGTAATTCCCTATCACCACCTCTACTGGGTTGAGCTATATGGTCTATAACCTGGAAATTAAGATGGCTAATTGTATGGCCAGCTTTCAAAAAGTGACATGCAAGGGGGGCTTTCAGATTATTAGTACGTATATTACTCTTATGTTCGATTATGCAATCTTTAGCACTTCGGGTGAACTCACCTATATTAACCCTCCCACAGGGACATTTAACCATATAAATAATAAAAGTAGTAAGGCAGGTATAATAACCCTTAATATCATATTTTTTCCCAGTATGAGGGTGATAAAAAACAGACCCTTTCGTCATGTTGCTGCAACATGAACAACCCAAACATGGAAAACAACCAATATTTTTTGAAGTAATAAACCTCATTTTTATTTAATATTAGAACCCACATCAGCTTTAACTAATTTCTCTTGCAAATTTACTCCTTTCTTATATGCAGGCATAGGATATTTCTGGAAATCCATAATGTTAGGGTTACAATTGGATAATATGTTCCAATGTTTTCTGATAATACGCTGAATTGCATTGCTTTGAGCATTATACTTGTAAACAAATATTACTCTAGGGTCTTGAATAACACTTTTGATTCTTATTTATACTGGGTTTCAGAAGGTCATCCATGGGGATAGATTTAACAATATTTCTTTTGCATGATGTACCGAGTCCACGGATTCATCCTAACTTGTGGGATATTGTCCTTCCTGACAGAAAGTAGCAAAGAGAGCACCACAGCAGAGCTGTCTATATAGCTCCCCCCTTAACTCCACCCCTAGTCATTCTCTTTGCTGACTCTAAGCAGGAAGAATAAAGAGAAGAGGTGTTAAACTGTTATTTTATCTTCAATCAAGTGTTTGTTATTTTTAAATCGTACCGGTGTTGTACTATTTACTCTCAGGCAGGACATATAGATGAAGATTTCTGCCTGGAGGATGATGATCTTAGCATTTGTAACTAAGGTCCACTGCTGTTCCCACATGAGCTGAGGAGTACAGGAAAACTTCAATGTGAGGAACGGTTTCTTGCTATACAGCAATGAGGTATGTTCAGTCATATTTTCTGCAGAGACTGTGATAACTCAGAAAGGCTGACAGTGTCCCCATTAGGGGAAGGGTAAGCAGTAAACCTATTGTTATCAGAGGTTTTTACTAGCTTGCATAAAGGGTTAATTTTTTGTGGGCACTCAGTTTGTTATGTGAATTTGGGACAAACGTTTTTGTGTCTGGGAGTAACATTTTCTGTTTTATGGGACATTTGCTTGAGGGTTCTTTATAACCCACTTGGCTTTCAGGCAGGGTTTGTTAGTTTTGTGTAGGCCCCAGCAACATCGAGTGAGGTGGGCGGGGCCTACATTTACAAGCAGCAAGCAACTTCTCCTGAGGTCCTGATAGTCTTCTGAGGGACTAATTGAAGCTTTAAACCCCATATTATTGCTTCCTAAGGGCAGGTAGGGCCACAGCAGAGCTGTAGCAAGGTGCTATAGGGGTTTTTAACCGGTTTTAGACCATTATCAATCCGTTTTTTTCATTTGGGGGTTTATTGCTTATTAACTTGTGGTGCAATCCTTCTAAAGCTTAGTGGGTACACTGTTAAAATTTCAGAAAAATTGAAGCAATTTTAACCTGTTTTGCAGTTTGTGTATGCCTTTTTTTCTATTAAAGGCACAGTACCGTTTTTGCAAATTGTGTTTTTTTCAATAAATAAAGTGTTTTCCAAGCTTGCTTGCTTTATTACTAGTCTGTTAAACATGTCTGACACTGAGGAAACTCATTGTTCAATTTGTTTAGAAGCCATTGTGGAACCCCCTCTTAGAATGTGTCCCAATTGTACTGATATGTCTATAAATTGCAAACAGCATATTTTGACTTATAAAAGTTTGGCATTAGATGATTCTCAGACAGAAGGAAATCAGGTTTTGCCATCTAGTTCTCCCCAAGTGTCGCAACCAGTAACGCCTGCACAAGCGACGCCAAGTACTTCTAGTGCGTCTAATTCTTTCACCTTGCAAGATATGGCTTCAGTTATGAATACTACCCTCACAGAGGTTTTATCTAAGCTGCCTGGATTTCAAGGGAAGCGCAGTAGCTCTGGGTTAAGAACAAATGCTGAGCCTTCTGACGCTTTAGTAGCCGTATCCGATATTCCCTCACTATGTTCTGAAGTAGGGATGAGGGATTTGCTGTCTGAGGGAGAGATTTCTGATTCAGGAAAGATGTTCTCTCAGACAGATTCAGATATGACGGCATTTAAATTTAAGCTAGAGCACCTCCGCTTTTTGCTCAGGGAGGTTTTAGCTACTCTGGATGATTGTGACCCTATTGTAGTTCCAGAGAAATTGTGTAAAATGGACAAATATTTAGAGGTTCCTGTTTACACTGATGTGTTTCCGGTCCCTAAGAGGATTTCGGACATTGTTACTAAGGAGTGGGATAAACCAGGTATTCCGTTCTCTCCCCCTCCTGTTTTTAAGAAAATGTTTCCCATTTCTGACACCATAAAGGACTCATGGCAGATGGTCCCTAAGGTGGAGGGTGCTATTTCTACCCTGGCTAAGCGTACAACTATACCTATTGAAGACAGTTGTGCTTTCAGTGATCCTATGGATAAAAAATTAGAGGGTCTCCTAAAGACAATATTTGTTCATCAAGGTTTTCTTCTTCAACCTGTAACCACTGCAGCTGCCTTTTGGTTTGAGGCTCTTCAGATGGAGACCCCACTAGATGATATTTTGGACAGAATTAAGGCTCTTAAGTTGGCTAATTCTTTTATTACTGACGCCACTTTTCATCTTGCTAAATTAGCGGCTAAGAATTCAGGTTTTGCCATTTTAGCGCATAGAGCGTTAAGGCTTAAGTCCTGGTCAGCTGATGTGTCATCTAAATCTAAGCTTTTCTCCATCCCTTTCAAAGGTAAGACCCTATTCGGGCCTGCTTTGAAAGAGATCATATCAGACATTACTGGAGGAAAGGGTCATACCCTCCCTCAGGATAAGTCAAATAAGACAAGGACCAAACAAAATAATTTCCGTTCCTTTTGAAACTTCAAGAGTGGTCCCTCTACCTCTTCCCCTGCTGCAAAGCAAGAGGGGAACTTTGATCAATCCAAGCCAACCTGGAGACCTAATCAGGCTTGGAACAAGGGTAAACAGGCCAAAAAGCCTGCTGCTGCCACTAAGTCAGGGGGACCCGATCTAGTAGGGGGCAGACTCTCTCTCTTTGCTCAGGCCTGGGCAAGAGACGTTCAGAATTCCTGGGCAGTAGAAATTGTAACCCAGGGATACCTTCTAGATTTCAAGGATTCCCCTCCAAGGGGGAGGTTCCATCTTTCTCAATTGTCTGTAAACCCGACAAAAAGAGAGGCGTTCTTATGCTGTGTAGAAGACCTTTTTACCATGGGAGTGATCTGCCCAGTTCCAAAAGCAGAACAGGGGCAGGGATTCTACTCCAATCTGTTTATAGTTCCCGAAAGGAGGGAACCTTCAGACCAATTCTGAATCTCAATATCCTAAACCAATTCCTAAGAGTTCCATCTTTCAAGATGGAGACCATTCCGACTATCTTACCATTGATCCAGGAGGGTCAATATATGACCACCGTGGACTTAAAGGATGCGTATCTGCACATTCCTATCCACAAAGATCATCACCAGTTCCTCATGTTCGCCTTTCTGGACAAGCATTATCAGTTTGTGGCTCTTCCTTTCGGGTTGGCCACAGCGCCGCAAATCTTCACGAAGGTGCTAGGGTCCCTTCTGGCGGTTCTAAGGCCACGGGGCATAGCAGTGGTGCCTTATCTAGACTACATTCTAATTCAAGCATCGTCCTTCCAACTAACCAAGTCTCACACGGACTTAGTGTTGGCCTTTCTAAGGTCTCACGGGTGGAAAGTGAACGTAAAAAAGAGTTCTCTTTCTCTTGTAAGATGTATCGAGTCCACGGATTCATCCTTACTTGTGGGATATTCTCCTCCCCTACAGGAAGTGGCAAAGAGAGCACCCACAGCAGAGCTGCCTATATAGCTCCCCCTTAGCTCCACCCCCCATTCATTCTCTTTGCCTACTCTAAGTAACTAGGAAGTGCAGAGCGAGTGTGGTGACAAAAATGTTAGTTTTTTATTTCTCAAGCAAAAGTTTGTTATTTTAAATGGTGCCGGTGTGTACTATTTACTCTTTGGCAGAAAAAGAGATGAAGATTTCTGCAAGGAGGTTTATGATCTTAGCACTTTGTAACTAAGATCCACTGCTGTTCTCACAAGGGCTGAAGAGTACAGGAAAACTTCAGTTGGGGGAACGGTTTGCATGCTAAGCTGCATATGAGGTATGTTCAGTCTATGTTTTTCAAGTAAATGATGCAATTATAACGTTTTTTGAAGGGACTGAAGGGGTCTTTGTGGCTTTTGTTAGGGTTTTTTAACCCACATGGTTAATTAAGAGACCCTCAGGTGTTTTTCTAATAGGCCTCAAAACATTGAGGCCTAGATTTAGAGTTCGGCGGTAGCCGTCAAAACCAGCGTTAGAGGCTCCTAACGCTGGTTTTGGCCGCCCGCTGGTATTTGGAGTCAGTGATTAAAGGGTCTAACGCTCACTTTACAGCCGCGACTTTTCCATACCGCAGATCCCCCTACGCCATTTGCGTAGCCTATCTTTTCAATGGGATCTTCCTAACGCCGGTATTTAGAGTCGTTTCTGAAGTGAGCGTTAGAGCTCTAACGACAAGATTCCAGCCGCCTGAAAATAGCAGGAGTTAAGAGCTTTCTGGCTAACGCCGGTTTATAAAGCTCTTAACTACTGTACCCTAAAGTACACTAACACCCATAAACTACCTATGTACCCCTAAACCGAGGTCCCCCCACATCGCCGCCACTCGATTAAATTTTTTAACCCCTAATCTGCCGACCGCCACCTACGTTATACTTATGTACCCCTAATCTGCTGCCCCTAACACCGCCGACCCCTGTATTATATCTATTAACCCCTAACTTGCCCCCCACAACGTCGCCGCAAGCTACTTAAAATAATTAACCCCTAATCTTCCGACCGCAAATCGCCGCCACCTACGTTATCCCTATGTACCCCTAATCTGCTACCCCTAACATCGCCGACCCCATGTTATATTTATTAACCCCTAATCTGCCCCCCTCAACGTCGCCGACACCTACCTACACTTATTAACCCCTAATCTGCCGAGCGGACCTGAGCGCTACTATAATAAAGTTATTAACCCCTAATCCGCCTCACTAACCCTATCATAAATAGTATTAACCCCTAATCTGCCCTCCCTAACATCGCCGACACCTACCTTCAATTATTAACCCCTAATCTGCCGACCGGAGCTCACCGCTATTCTAATAAATGTATTAACCCCTAAAGCTAAGTCTAACCCTAACACTAACACCCCCCTAAGTTAAATATAATTTTTATCTAACGAAATAAATTAACTCTTATTAAATAAATAATTCCTATTTAAAGCTAAATACTTACCTGTAAAATACATCCTAATATAGCTACAATATAAATTATAATTATATTATAGCTATTTTAGGATTAATATTTATTTTACAGGCAACTTTGTAATTATTTTAACCAGGTACAATAGCTATTAAATAGTTAAGAACTATTTAATAGTTACCTAGTTAAAATAATAACAAATTTACCTGTAAAATAAATCCTAACCTAAGATATAATTAAACCTAACACTACCCTATCAATAAAATAATTAAATAAACTACCTACAATTACCTACAATTAACCTAACACTACACTATCAATAAATTAATTAAACACAATTGCTACAAATAAATACAATTAAATAAACTATCTAAAGTACAAAAAATAAAAAAGAACTAAGTTACAGAAAATAATAAAATATTTACAAACATAAGAAAAATATTACAACAATTTTAAACTAATTACACCTACTCTAAGCCCCCTAATAAAATAACAAAGCCCCCCAAAATAAAAAATTCCCTACCCTATTCTAAATTACAAATATTACAAGCTCTTTTACCTTACCAGCCCTGAACAGGGCCCTTTGCGGGGCATGCCCCAAGAATTTCAGCTCTTTTGCCTGTAAAAAGAAACATACAATACCCCCCCCCCCAACATTACAACCCACCACCCACATACCCCTAATCTAACCCAAACCCCCCTTAAATAAACCTAACACTACCCCCCTGATGATCTTCCTACCTTGTCTTCACCATGCCAGGTTCACCGATCCGTCCTGGCTCCAAGATCTTCATCCAACCCAAGCGGGGGCTAGACATCCACTGAAGAAGTCCAGAAGAGGGTCCAAAGTCTTCCTCCTATCCGGCAAGAAGAGGACATCCGGACCGGCAAACATCTTCTCCAAGCGGCATCTTCTATCTTCTTCCATCCGATGACGACCGGCTCCATCTTGAAGACCTCCAGCGCGGATCCATCCTCTTCTTCCGACGACTAGACGACGAATGACGGTTCCTTTAAGGGACGTCATCCAAGATGGCGTCCCTCGAATTCCGATTGGCTGATAGGATTCTATCAGCCAATCGGAATTAAGGTAGGAATTTTCTGATTGGCTGATGGAATCAGCCAATCAGAATATAGTTCAATCCGATTGGCTGATCCAATCAGCCAATCAGATTGAGCTCGCATTCTATTGGCTGATCGGAACAGCCAATAGAATGCGAGCTCAATCTGATTGGCTGATTGGATCAGCCAATCGGATTGAACTTGATTCTGATTGGCTGATTCCATCAGCCAATCAGAATATTCCTACCTTAATTCCGATTGGCTGATAGAATCCTATCAGCCAATCGGAATTCGAGGGACGCCATCTTGGATGACGTCCCTTAAAGGAACCGTCATTCGTCGTCTAGTCGTCGGAAGAAGAGGATGGATCCGCGCTGGAGGTCTTCAAGATGGAGCCGGTCGTCATCGGATGGAAGAAGATAGAAGATGCCGCTTGGAGAAGATGTTTGCCGGTCCGGATGTCCTCTTCTTGCCGGATAGGAGGAAGACTTTGGACCCTCTTCTGGACTTCTTCAGTGGATGTCTAGCCCCCGCTTGGGTTGGATGAAGATCTTGGAGCCAGGACGGATCGGTGAACCTGGCATGGTGAAGACAAGGTAGGAAGATCATCAGGGGGGTAGTGTTAGGTTTATTTAAGGGGGGTTTGGGTTAGATTAGGGGTATGTGGGTGGTGGGTTGTAATGTTGGGGGGGGGGGGGTATTGTATGTTTTTTTTTACAGGCAAAAGAGCTGAAATTCTTGGGGCATGCCCCGCAAAGGGCCCTGTTCAGGGCTGGTAAGGTAAAAGAGCTTGTAATATTTGTAATTTAGAATAGGGTAGGGAATTTTTTATTTTGGGGGGCTTTGTTATTTTATTAGGGGGCTTAGAGTAGGTGTAATTAGTTTAAAATTGTTGTAATATTTTTCTTATGTTTGTAAATATTTTATTATTTTCTGTAACTTAGTTCTTTTTTATTTTTTGTACTTTAGATAGTTTATTTAATTGTATTTATTTGTAGCAATTGTGTTTAATTAATTTATTGATAGTGTAGTGTTAGGTTAATTGTAGGTAATTGTAGGTAGTTTATTTAATTATTTTATTGATAGGGTAGTGTTAGGTTTAATTATATCTTAGGTTAGGATTTATTTTACAGGTAAATTTGTTATTATTTTAACTAGGTAACTATTAAATAGTTCTTAACTATTTAATAGCTATTGTACCTGGTTAAAATAATTACAAAGTTGCCTGTAAAATAAATATTAATCCTAAAATAGCTATAATATAATTATAATTTATATTGTAGCTATATTAGGATTTATTTTACAGGTAAGTATTTAGCTTTAAATAGGAATCATTTATTTAATAAGAGTTAATTTATTTCGTTAGATAAAAATTATATTTAACTTAGGGGGGTGTTAGTGTTAGTGTTAGACTTAGCTTTAGGGGTTAATACATTTATTAGAATAGCGGTGAGCTCCGGTCGGCAGATTAGGGGTTAATAATTGAAGGTAGGTGTCGGCGATGTTAGGGAGGGCAGATTAGGGGTTAATACTATTTATGATAGGGTTAGTGAGGCGGATTAGGGGTTAATAACTTTATTATAGTAGCGCTCAGGTCCGCTCGGCAGATTAGGGGTTAATAAGTGTAGGCAGGTGTCGGCGACGTTGTGGGGGGCAGATTAGGGGTTAATAAATATAACATAGGGGTCGGCGATGTTAGGGCAGCAGATTAGGGGTACATAGGGATAACGTAGGTGGCGGCGGTTTACGGAGCGGCAGATTAGGGGTTAAAAGTGTAATGCAGGGGTCAGCGATAGCGGGGGCGGCAGAATAGGGGTTAATAAGTGTAAGGTTAGGGGTGTTTAGACTCGGGGTACATGTTAGAGTGTTAGGTGCAGACGTAGGAAGTGTTTCCCCATAGGAAACAATGGGGCTGCGTTAAGAGCTGAACGCTGCTTTTTTGCAGGTGTTAGGTTTTTTTTCAGCTCAAACTGCCCCATTGTTTCCTATGGGAGAATCGTGCACGAGCACGTTTTTGATGCCGGCCGCGTCCGTAAGCAACTCTGGTATCGAGAGTTGCATTTGCGGTAAATATGCTCTACGCTCCTTTTTTGGAGCCTAACGCAGCATTTGTTTGAACTCTCGATACCAGAGTTAAATTTATGGTGCGGCCAGAAAAAAGCCCGCGGAGCGTTAACAGCCCTTTTACCGCCGAACTCTAAATCTAGGCCTGAGTTAGGTGGGAAGGGCCTATTTTTGCGCCTCAGTTGTGCAGTTTCTTTTCCTTAAGAGTCATCCAACTGCCCCTGCTGTGTTTGAGGACTGTAAAGGAGGTTTTTTCCCCACAAATCATTCTGAAGGGCAGGTAGGCTTCACAGCAGAGCTGTGGCAAGGTGCTGAAAGTCTTTTTTACCGGTTTTGATGTTTTTTCAATCCGGTTTTGCCATTAAGGGGTTAATTGTTTATTTGAATAGTTGTGCAAAGTTACTAAGGCTGTAATATAATACTGTAAAAATTTCGTTAAGTTTACTGCTTTTTTACACTGTTTTGCAGAACTTGTGCAGCTTTTTTTCTCTTAAAGGCACAGTACCGTTTTATTTCTAAGTGTTATTTACTTTGATTACAGTGTTTTCCAAGCTTGCTTGTTACATTACTAGCCTGTTTAACATGTCTGATACCAAGGAAAATCCTTGTTCAATATGTTTGGATGCCATTGTGGAACCCCCTCTTAGAATGTGTCCCAAATGTACTGATATGTCTATTAATTATAAAGAACATATATTAGCACTTAAAAATAGAGCAATAGATGATTCTCAGTCAGAAGTAAATGAGGGTTCGCCATCTAGCTCTCCCCAAGTGTCACAACAAGTGACGCCAAGTACCTCTAGTGCGTCACATTCATTTACTTTACAAGACATGGCCACAGTTATGAATACAACCCTCACTGAGGTTTTGTTCAAACTGCCTGGTTTACAAGCGGGACAGCTCTGGGTTAAGGAAAAATGCTGAGCCGCACCAAACAAAATGACAGAAAACAATTATTAAAAAAAATATACAATGTACAAGGATATTGCTTTGTTGTCATTTACATTACTTGTCAGGCTCAAGTAGTTTAAACAATACTAGACAACAGAGTCTAAAAAACATATAATAATCTTTTGTCGGCATTTTTATATTTGACTCCTCGTGGCACTTGGCCATGAGGGGCCAGGGGGAAAAGAAAAGAAAAACAAAACAGAAAAAAAAAAAAAAAAGGAAAATAAAAAATTAACGAATTATAGTATAGTATTTTCATAGTTTGATCTTCCTACTCTCTGAGTTTATATCTCGGTAGGATTCATAATCCAAGTATACGGAAACAATTCTAATACTACCATCTCAATTAAACTAATGGAAGATAGAAAGGGTGCTAACATCTGTTTTTGAATAGCTGGAGAATATGTCTTAATAATAGAGTACTATCCATATAAGAATTTCTTGATTCTTTTTTCTGACAGGGTCTGAAGATGGTAAGATTCAAAAATGATCTGCTCCTGTATCATTTGAGTAACTACTGAGAGAGGGGGAGCTCTTCTCGCTTTCCAACTTTTTAATATGCACTGTCTTACAACTAATATTGTAATGTTTAAGGGATATACCCAGAAACAATCTTGACTATTGGAAATCTTAAATAATAAGACGATGTCCTGGAATGTGAGGGAGATAGATGAGTTATGGACAATATTAAACCAGTATGTAATTTTTCGCCATAGCTACCTTATCGTAGGGCAGGCCCAAAACATGTGAAACAAATCGGCATTTTGATAATGACATCTTGGACACTCTACGGATCCAACCGGATAGAATTTAGCAATTTTCGCTGGATGTAGATAGAAGTTATTTATGAATTTCATGTGTGATTCCTTCCAGTTTGAAGGAATTAAACACTTATCTAAACTATTAAAGCTCTGGCAAATTCTATCCTGATCTATATCTGGAATTAACGGTATCCAAAAATTACAAATCTAGTCCAAAAGACCTTGAGTTTGTTTTGACAGCATGATATCATACATTAATGAAATTGATGTTGTGCCGGCGATAAATCTTTGTAAGAGATTCCTAACATCAGACCACGCAATGGGCAAAGGTAACCTCCATTTTTGTGCAGAGATAAAGTGTTGAATCTGAAAAAATGTGAATAAATCGGATCTGGGTAAATTAAATGAGGCAAACAAGGTTTCCCCTTGTAGTACTAACTCATCCGGGCCTAATATTTGACATACCCGGTTTAAACCTTTTTCTGCCCATAGCTTAAAAGCCCTCTGGTTGATACCTGGTAAAAAAAAGAGGATTACCCTGAATAGGAAGGAATTCCGAGAAAGAAAAATCTATCTCTAATATTTTACAGAATTTATGCCATGCAAAAACTATATTTTTAAATGTAATCATTGTAGAGACATTAGAAGGTAACTGTCTAGGCTTACAATGTATTATAGCTGCCAACGCAAAAGGATGTATCAAAAAAGATTCTTCTTCAAAAGTGAAATATATATTTGTTTTGGCCAGCCAGTCAATTGCAATTTTCAATAATGAGGCAATATTATATAGTCTAATATCTGGAAATTATAGCCCGACTGCCCCTGATTTCTGTGATAATCTTGCTAATGAAATGCGAGGTTTTTTATTCCCCCATATAAATTTCGAAAAATGAGAACACAATTTTCTTAAGTCACTATTACGTAGAAGTAACGATAAATTTTGTAGAGGGTAAAGCAACCGTGGAAAAATAATGGTTTTAACTAGATTGACTCTCGCCGTTAAAGATAAAGGAAAGGAAGTCCATAGTTGCAGGTCAACTTTAATTTTTTGAAATAGAGAAATATAGTTATCAGAATACCAGTATTTAGGGTTTTTATGAAATACAAGCCCCAGATATTTGATGGTCTCCACCTCCTTAAAAGCATTAATAGAAAATCTGGAGGGTGATTTACCCACGATCATCAATTCGCTTTTCCCAGTATTAACTCTATACCCTGAGAAAGAGCTAAACTCTTCCAACAACTGAATCAAGATTGGGATGGATTGCTGTAAATTCTCTATAAAAAGTAAAATATCATCCGCGTATAATAATATATTCAAACAAGACGAACCTAGAGGGATCCCAGTTAAATACTTTCTCACCTGGATCGCAAGTGGTTCTAACGCTTTGTTGAACAATAAGGGTTAGTAGCCGTTTCTGATATACCCTCACAATGCTCTGAAGGGGCGAGGGATTTGCTATCGGAGGGAGACATTTCTGATTCAGGAAAGACGCTTCCTCAGACAGATTCTGATATGACGGCCTTTAAATTTAAGCTTGAACACCTCCGCTTATTGCTTAGGGAGGTATTAGCAACTCTAGATGATTGTGACCCTATAGTGGTCCCAGAGAAATTGTGTAAAATGGATAGATACTTAGAGGTTCCTGTTTACACTGATGTTTTTCCAGTCCCTAAGAGGATTGTGAATATTATTGCTAAGGAGTGGGATAGACCAGGTATTCCGTTCACTCCCCCTCCTGTTTTTAAGAAAATGTTTCCCATATCTGATACCATAAGGGACTCATGGCAGACAGTTCCTAAGGTGGAGGGAGCTATTTCTACTCTGTCTAAGTGTACAACTATACCTATCGAGGACAGTTGTGCTTTCAAAGATCCTATGGATAAAAAATTAGAGGGCCTCCTGAAGAAAATTTTTGTTCATCAATGTTTTTCTCTCCAACCTATTGCGTGCATTGTTCCTGTAGCGACTGCAGCTGCTTTCTGGTTTGAGGCTCTACAAGAGGCTCTTCAAATGGAGACTCCATTAGAGGAAATTATGGACAGAATTAAGGCACTTAAGTTGGCTAATTCTTTTATTACAGATGCCGCTTTTCAACTGGCTAAATTAGCGGCAAAGAATTCAGGTTTTGCCATTTTAGCACGCAGGGCGTTATGGCTTAAGTCCTGGTCTGCTGATGTGTCATCTAAATCTAAACTTTTGAACATTCCTTTCAAGGGTAAGACCCTATTCGGGCTTGAACTGAAAGAGATTATTTCAGACATCACTGGAGGGAAGGGTCATGCCCTTCCTCAGGATAGATCAAATAAGATGAGGGCCAAACAAAATAATTTTCATTCCTTTCTGAACTTTAAGAGTGGTCCCGCTTCAGCTTCCTCTGCTGCAAAGCAAAAGGGGAATTTTGTCCAATCCAAGTCAGTCTGGAGACCTAACCAGGCTTGGAACAAGGGTAAACAGGCCAAGAAGCCTGCAGCTGCCTCTAAGACAGTATGAAGGGGTAGCCCCCGATCTGGGACCGGATCTAGTAGGGGGCAGACTCTCTCTCTTCGCTCAGGCTTGGGCGAGAGATGTTCAGGATCCCTGGGCTTTAGAAATTGTGTCCCAGGGATACCTTCTGGAATTCAAAGACTCCCTTCCAAGGGGGAGATTTCACATTTCTTGATTGTCTGTAAACCAGACAAAGAGAGAGGCGTTCTTACGCTGTGTAGAAGACCTACATACCATGGGGGTGATTCGCCCAGTCCTAAAGGAGGAACAGGGTCTAGGGTTTTATTCAAACCTGTTTGTGGTTCCCAAGAAAGAGGGAACTTTCAGACCAATCTTGGATCTCAAAATTCTAAACAAGTTCCTCAAAGTTCCATCATTCAAGATGGAGACTATTCGGACTATTCTACCTCTGATCCAGGAGGGTCAATATATGACTACCGTGGACTTAAAGGATGCGTATCTACACATCCCTATTCACAGAGATCATCATCAATTCCTCAGATTCGCCTTTCTGGACAGGCATTACCAGTTTGTGGCCCTTCGGGTTGGCCACGGCTTCCAGAATTTTCACAAAAGTGCTAGGGTCCCTTCTGGCGGGTCTACGACCACGGGGCATAGCAGTGGCGCCTTATCTAGATGACATCTTAATTCAGGCGTCGACTTTCCAGCTAGCCAAGTCTCACACAGACATTGTGTTGGCTTTTCTGACATCTCACGGGTGGAAGGTGAACATAAAAAAGAGTTTCCTTCCTAGGGACTCTGATAGACTTGGTAGAAATGAAAATATTTCTGACGGAGGTCAGAAAGTTAAAACTCTTATCCACTTGCGGAGCTCTTCATTCCATTCCTCGGCCATCAGTGGCTCAGTGTATGTAAGTAATCGGACTCATGGTAGCGGCAATGGACATAGTTCCTTTTGCTCGTCTACACCTCAGACCACTGCAACTATGCATGCTCAAACAGTGGAGTGGGGATTATGCAGACTTATCTCCTCAACTGCATCTGGACCAGGAGACCAGAGATTCTCTTCTCTGGTGGTTGTCTCAGGAGCACCTGTCTCAGGGAATGTGCTTCCGCAGGCCAGAGTGGCTCATTGTAATGACAGATGCCAGCCTGTTAGGCTGGGGTGCAGTCTGGACCTCCCTGAAAACACAGGGCTTATGGTCTCGGGAGGAAGCTCTCCTCCCGATAAACATTCTAGAACTGAGAGTGATTTTCAAAGTGCTTCAGGCGTGGCCTCAGCTTGCTGCGGCCAAATTCATCAGGTTTCAGTCGGACAACATCACGACTGTAGCTTATATCAATCATCAGGGAGGAACAAGGAGTTCTCTAGCAATGATGGAGGTAACCAAAATAATTCAGTGGGCAGAGGATCACTCTTGCCATTTCTCAGCAATCCACATCCCAGGAGTAGAGAACTGGGAGGCGGATTTTCTAAGTCGTCAGACTCTTCATCCGGGGGAGTGGGAACTCCATCCGGAGGGTTCGCCCAACTGATTCAGCTATGGGGCACACCAGAATTGGATCTGATGGCGTCTCGTCAGATTGCCAAGCTTCCTCATTATGGGTCCAGGTCCCGGGATCCCAAGGCAGTACTGATAGATGCTCTAGCAGTGCCTTGGTCCTTCAATCTGGTTTATGTATTTCCACCGTTTCCTCTCCTTCCACGTCTGGTTGCCAGAATCAAGCAGGAGAGAGCTTCGGTAATTCTGATAGTGGCCACGCAGGACTTGGTATGCAGACCTAGTGGACATGTCCTCGGTTCCACCGTGGACTCTGCCAATGAGGCGGGACCTTCTAATTCAAGGCCCGTTCACGCATCCAAATCTAATTTCTCTGCGTCTGACTGCTTGGAGATTGAACGCATGATTTTATCAAAGCGTGGTTTCTCTGAATCGGTCATTGATACCCTGATTCAGGCTAGAAAGCCTGTCACCAGGAAGATTTATCATAAGATTTGGCGCAAATATCTTTATTGGTGTGAATCCAAGGGTTACTCATGGAGTAAGATTAGGATTCCTAGAATACTGTCTTTTCTCCAAGAAGGTTTGGAGAAGGGATTATCTGCTAGTTCTCTTAAAGGTCAAATATCTGCTTTGTCTATTCTACTACACAAATGTCTGGCAGATGTCCCAGACGTTCAAGCATTTAGTCAGGCTTTGGTCAGAATCAAGCCTGTATTTAAACCTGTTGCTCCGCCATGGAGCCTAAACTTAGTTCTTAATGTTCTTCAAGGGGTTCCGTTTGAACCTATGCATTCCATAGATATTAAGCTTTTATCTGGGAAAGTTTTGTTTTTAGTAGCCATCTCTTCGGCTCGAAGAGTTTCTGAGCTATCTGCATTACAATGTGATTCCCCTTACCTTGTTTTCCATGCAGATAAGGTGGTTTTACGTTCCAAACCTGGGTTTCTTCCTAAGGTTGTTTCTAATAAGAATATCAATCAAGAGATTGTGGTTCCTTCTTTGTGTCCTAATCCTTCATCTAAGAAGGAACGTCTGTTACACAATCTTGATGTGGTTCGTGCTTTAAAATTCTACTTACAAGCAACTAAAGATTTCCGTCAAACATCTTTGTTTGTTGTTTATTCTGGTAAGCGGAGAGGTCAAAGGGCTACGGCTACCTCTCTTTCCTTTTGGCTGAAAAGCATCATCCGTTTAGCCTATGAGACTGCTGGCCAGCAGCCTCCTGAAAGGATTACTGCTCATTCTACTAGAGCTGTGGCTTCCACATGGGCTTCTAAAAATGAGGCTTCTGTTGAACAGATTTGTAAGGCGATGACTTGGTCTTCGCTTCATACTTTTTCCAAATTTTACAAATTCAATACTTTTGCTTCTTCGGAGGCTATTTTTGGGAGAAAGGTTCTACAAGCAGTGGTGCCTTCCGTTTAAGGTCCCTGTCTTGTCCCTCCCTTCATCCGTGTCCTAAAGCTTTGGTATTGGTATCCCACAAGTAAGGATGAATCCGTGGACTCGATACATCTTACAAGAGAAAACATAATTTATGCTTACCTGATAAATTTATTTCTCTTGTGATGTATCGAGTCCACGGCCCGTCCTGTTTTTTAAGACAGGCATATATATTTTTATTTTTAAACTTTCAGTCACCACTGCACCCTATGGTTTCTCCTTTTTCTTCCTAGCCTTCGGTCGAATGACTGGGGGGTGGAGCTAAGGGGGGAGCTATATAGGCAGCTCTGCTGTGGGTGCTCTCTTTGCCACTTCCTGTAGGGGAGGAGAATATCCCACAAGTAAGGATGAATCCGTGGACTCGATACATCACAAGAGAAATAAATTTATCAGGTAAGCATAAATTATGTTTTCCCCCCTCACAAGAGTTTCATTTCTAGGGACTCTGATAGACTCGGTGGACATGAAAATATTTCTGACAGAGGTCAGGAAATCAAAGATTTTGTCCACCTGCCAAGCTCTTCATTCCATTCCTTGGCCATCAGTGGCTCAGTGTATGGAGGTAATCGGACTAATGGTAGCGGCAATGGACATAGTTCCGTTTGCTCGCTTGCATCTCAGACCACTGCAACTATGCATGCTCAATCAGTGGAATGGGGATTATGTGGATTTATCTTCTCAGGTAAATCTGGATCAAGAGACCAGAGACTCTCTTCTTTGGTGGTTGTCACAGGATCATCTGTCCCAGGGAATGTGTTTCCGCAGGTCAGAATGGGTTATAGTGACGACAGACGACAGTCTTCTGGACTGGGGTGCAGTCTGGAATTCCCTGAAAGCTCAGGGTTTGTGGACTCGGGAGGAGGCTCTCCTACCGATAAATATTCTGGAATTAAGAGCGATATTCAATGCTCTCCAGGCATGGCCTCAGCTGGCTTCGGCCAGATTCATCAGGTTACAGTCGGACAACATCACGACTGTGGCTTATATCAATTATCAGGGTGGAACAAAGAGTTCCTTAGCGATGATAGAGGTCTCAAGGATAATCCAATGGGCAGAGGCTCACTCTTGCCATCTGTCAGCGATCTTTATCCCAGGTGTAGAGAACTGGGTGGCAGATTTTCTAAGTTGTCAGACTTTTCATCCGGGGGAGTGGGAACTCCATCCGGAGGTGTTTGCTCAGCTGGTTTGGCTATGGGGCACACCAGAGTTGGATCTGATGGCGTCTCGTCAGAACGCCAATCTTCCTCGTTACGGCTCCAGGTCAAGGGATCCTCAGGCTGTACTGATAGATGCTCTAGCAGTACCCTGGTCGTTCAACCTGGCTTATGTGTTTCCACCTTTCCCTCTCCTTCCACGTCTGATTGCCAGAATCAAACAGGAGAGAGCATCAGTGATTTTGATAGTGCCTGCGTGGCCACGCAGGACTTGGTATGCAGACCTGGTGGACATGTCATCCCTTCCACCATGGTCTCTGCCATTGAGACAGGACCTTCTGATTCAAGGTCCATTCAAGCATCCAAATCTAATTTCTCTGCAACTGACTGCTTGGAGATTGAACGCTTGATTCTATCAAAGCGGGGTTTCTCTGAGTCAGTCATAAATACCTTGATTCAGGCTGGAAAGCCTGTTACCAGGAAAATTTATCATAAGATATGGCGTAAATATCTTTTTTGGTGCAAATCCAAAGGCTTCTCCTGGAGTAAAATCAGGATTCCTAGGATTTTGTCTTTTCTCCAAGAGGGATTGGAGAAAGGATTATCAGCTAGTTTCCTAAGGGGACAGGTATCTGCTCTGTCTACTTTGTTGCACAAGCGTCTGGCAGATGTTCCAGATGTTCGTCTTTTTGTCAGGCTTTAGTTAGAATTAAGCCTGTGTTTAAACCTATTGCTCCGCCATGGAGTCTAAATTTAGTTCTTAGAGTTCTTCAGGGGGGTTCCGTTTGAACCCATGCATTCCATAGATATTAAGCTTTTATCTGGAAAGTTTTGTTCCTAGTTGCTATCTCTTCAGCTTGAAGAGTTTCTGAACTATCTGCATTACAATGTGACGCTCCTTATCTTGTGTTCCATGCTGATAAGGTGGTTTTGCGTACCAAGCCTGGGTTCCTACCTAAGGTTGTTACTAACAGGAATATCAATCAAGAAATTGTTGTTCCTTCTCTGTGTCCTAATCCTTCTTGTAAGAAGGAACGTCTGTTGAACAACTTGGACGTGGTTCGTGCTTTGAAATTTTATTTGCAGGCAACCAAAGATTTTCGTCAAACATCTTCTTTGTTTGTTGTCTATTCTGGAAAGCGTAGGGGTCAAAAGGCTATGGCGACTTCTCTTTCCTTTTGGCTGAAAAGCATCATCCGTTTGGCTTATGAGACTGCTGGACAGCAGCCTCCTGAAAGGATTACAGCTCATTCTACTAGAGCGGTAGCTTCCACATGGGCTTTTAAAAATTATGCTTCTGTTCAACAGATTTGTAAGGCTGGCGACTTGGTCGTTCGCTTCATACCTTTTCAAAATGTTATAAATTTGATACTTTTGCTTCTTCGGAGGCTATTTTTGGGAGAAAGGTTTTGCAAGCAGTGGTGCCTTCCATTTAGGTTCCTGTCTTGTCCCTCCCTTTATCCGTGTCCTAAAGCTTTGGTTATTGGTATCCCACCAGTTAGGATGAATCTGTGGACTCGGTACATCATGCAAAAGAAAACAAAATTTATGCTTACCTGATAAATTTCTTTCTTTTGCGATATACCGAGTCCACGGCCCGCCCTGTCTATTCAAGACAGATAGTATTTTTTATGTAAACTTCAGTCACCTCTGCACCTTATAGTTTCTCCTTTTTCTTCTTGGCCTTCGGTCGAATGAACTGGGGGGTGGAGTTAAGGGGGGAGCTATATAGACAGCTCTGCTATGGTTGCTCTCTTTGCTACTTCCTGTCAGGAAAGACAATATCCCACAAGTTAGGATGAATCCGTGGACTCGGTACATCGCAAACGAAAGAAAATTTAGCAGGTAAGCATACATTTTGTTTTTATATTTTATTAATCATAGTTTTCAGGATATCCCCTGTCAATAAATCTTTTACCCATTTCGGCCAACCTTTTATCCACCAAATTATCCACTGAAACGATTCTGCGAACAGGAAGTAATTGGCTGTGTGGAAGGGATTTAATAAGGAGGGAGGATGGGCACTATCGTACCTAAGTAGGCTATTACGGTCAGTTTTTTTTTTTTTAAAAAGATCAGTAAAAAATGAATTTCCGACTTTAATTATTCTAACATCTAGAAAATACAGGATTCTAATCTAGAGTTCCTAAAGTGGATAGGGCCGGACCCTTTAGACAGGAAGTTAGAATCCTTTTTACCATACTGGTTATATTCTCAGTCCAGCTATTTTTATTGCTGATGTAGCTGCTGCTTTTTTCCTTTCTTTTTGTCCAGTCTTTCAGAGCAGATTTCTGATGACCCTGTTAGTGCAAATCTATTAAGTTTGCTTCAGAGTGCATATTCTTTTATTTGTGATGCTGTGTTTCGATATGGAAATTAATGTCAAAAGCATGTCTTTAGCTATTCTTGCCAGGAGGGCTTTGTGGCTTTAAATCCTGGTCTGATGATATGGTGTCTAAATCAAGATTATTGTTTCTTTCTTTTCAAGGAAAAAAGATCCTTTCGTCAGAATAAAACCGACTCTTATGTACAAAAGCAAAGTTCCTCTGGTTCAGTCCTGGAGGCCAAATGCTATTTAGACACAAGTCCCAAACAGGGTAAGAAATCTGTTTCCGCTTCTAAAACCGCATTAAAGTGCGCCGACCCGATCCAGGTAGCCCTGGTAGGGGACAGATTCAAACCTCTATAGGAGGCTTGCTTTCAGTATGTTCCAGATCTCTGGGGTTCAGAATATTGTTGTCAGGGATATCGGATTGGATTCAGAACAAGGCCTCCAGGGAAAGGTTTTTTCTGTCAATGTTCAAAGAATCCTGTAAAAACCGAAGGCGTTTCTTCAATCTGTCTCAGATCTGGAAGATATGGGAGTGATTGTTCCAGTTCCTTAGTAGTAACAGGGGATGGGATTTTTAATTAAAATGTCTTCACTGTTCCAAAGAAGAAGGCACTTTCAGACCAGTTTTGGATCTAAAAACTCTAAACAAGTTTGTAAGGATTTCTTCTTTCTGAATGGAAACTATCAGAACTATTCTATATTTTGTTCAGCAAGGTCAGTTTATATCCACAATAGATTTAAAGGATGCTTACCTTCACATTCCAATTCGCTCATATCATTTACCAGTTTCTGGGATTTGATTTTTCTGGACAAGCATTATCAGTTTGTTGCTCTTAAAATTTGGTCTGGCTACAGCTCTAAGAATATTTACCAAGGTTCTGGGTGCCCTTTTGTCGGTAATCAAAGCTCAGGGTATAGCAGTATTAGGTACTAGCTCCAACTTTTTCTTTAGCAGATTTTCACACCAATCTACTATTGTTATTTCTTCAAAAACATGGTTGGAGGATCCAATTTGCCAATTGATTTCTCAGACAAAGGATACTTTCCTAGGTTTCAAAATGGATTCAGTGTCCATGAGTCTTTTCTTACAGAGCCAGAGATAAATGAAATTGGTGTCAGCCAATCTGTTCTGTCTGTTATCATTTCCTTCAGTGGCTATGTGTATGGAAGTACTATGTCTCATAGATGCAACATCATATGCAATTCCATTTGCTCAATTTCACATGATGGCCTCTTCAGCTTTGTATGATGCATCTATGGTTGCAGGGATTATACTCAGCTATCTCAAAGGATATTCTTACATTCTTAGATTCCCAGTACAAGTCAGCTCCTCTGACTTGGTGGCTGAATCATCAGTTTATTATTCAGGGGGCTTCTTTTCCTTGTCCTACCTGGTCTGTGATCACCACAGATGCAAGTCTTTCAGGTTGGAGAGTAGTGATGTCACGAATTGTTCGCTGGTAGAAAAGTTCCCCGGCGAACATAGCTTGTTCGCGTTCGCCGCGGCGGGCGAACATATGCAATGTTCGGTCCGCCCCATATTCGTCATCATTGAGTAAAACTTTGACTCTGTACCTCACAGTCAGCAGACAAATTCCAGCCAATCAGCAGCAGACCCTACCTCCCAGACCCCCTCCACCTCCCTGGACAGCATCCATTTTAGATTCATTTCGGAAGCTGCATTCTTAGTGAGAGGAGGGACAGTGTACGTGCGTGCTCATTTAATAGGGAAATCGATAGCTAGGCCTAGTGTATTCAGTGTCCACTACAGTCCTGGAAGGACTCATCTGATCTCTGCTGTAAGGACAGCACCCCAAAAAAGCCCTTTTTAGGGCTAGAACATCAGGTTTGCCTTTTTTTGTTCTCCTCCTGTGTAAATCTAATTGCAGTTTGCCCTGCCGTCCATCGTGTCTGTCAGGCTCACAGCGTATACTGTGCCCACTTGCCCAGTGCCACCACTCATATCTGGTGTAACAGTAGTGTACATTTTAAAAAAAACAACACTTTTTTGACTGTGAAATAATAGCAGTCAGTTTCCTTCACATGTATGCGTTTCAGTGCCTGCAAGCGCACAGTGTCACCCCAGTTGCAACTCATATCTGGTGTAAACAGTAGTGTATATTTAAAAAAAACAACACTTTTTTGACTGTGAAATAATAGCAGTCAGTTTCCTTCACACGAGTGTGCGTTTCAGTGCCCTGCCAGGGCACAGTGTCACCCCAAGTGCAAACTCATATCTGGTTGTAACAGTAGTGTACATTTAAAAAAAAAAACATTTTTTTTGACTGTGAAATAATAGCAGTCAGTTTCCTTCACACTGATCAATCGTGTGCCGTTTCAGTGCCTGCCAGGCCACAGTCTCACCCCCAGTGCAAACCTCAACCATATCTGGTGTAACAGTAGTGTACATTTAAAAAAAACAACACTTTTTTGACTGTGAAATAATAGCAGTCAGTTTCCTTCACACGTGTGTGTTTCAGTGCCTGCCCAGGGCACAGTGTCACCCCCAGTGCAACTCATATCTCGGTGTAACAGTAGTGTACATTTAAAAAAAAACAACACTTTTTTGACTGTGAAATAATAGCAGTCAGTTTCCTTCACATGTGTGCGTTTCAGTGCCTGCCAGGGCAACAGTGTCACCCCAGTGCAACTCATATCTGGTGTAACAGTAGTGTACATTTAAAAAACAACAACACTTTTTTGACTGTGAAATAATAGCAGTCAGTTTCCTTCACACGTGTGCGTTTCAGTGCCTGCCAGGGCACAGTGTCACACCAGTGCAACTCATATACTGGTGTAACAGTAGTGTACATTTAAAAAAAATAAAAAAATTTTTTGACTGTAAATAGATTGAATAGCAGTTAGTAGTCTGCAAGCGTGTGTGTAGGTCCTACAGCATCTACTCTGCCAACTTCTGACAGTGCCACTCATATCTGTTGTCACAGTAGCTTGCATGCATAGTACCACTAATCGGAAAAAAAATGACAGCAGAGGCAGGCCACCCCACAGGGGCCGTCGGGGTCGTGGTGCTGGTGATTCCCTTTGGCCCTAGAATAATGCCCAGTGTTCAGAGGGCCACGTACCCTGAACTCGAACATGTTCTGAGGAACATAGTTGACTGGCTAACACTGGACACCCAATCTTCTACAGCTTCCGCTCGGAACCTTGATGCACCATCCTCCTCCAGCTTAGCTTCAGGCACCTCTCAAGTTACCACTCGCCCGCCTGCCGCCACAACCAACACTAGCACCACAGCCCGCTTCACTTGATCTGTCAGAGGAGTTATTTACACATCAGTTGGAAGAAATGAGTGATAGTGATTGCGCAACCATTATTTCCCAGAGGATGTAGATAACAGGGATATGTCTCAGTCAGGCAGCATTTCAACACATGACGTACGGTGTGATGATGATGATGTTGTACCCACTGCTGCTTCCTTTGCTGAGTTGTCAGATACAAGTGAAGCGGTTGATGATGACGATGCCGTCCGTGGATGTCACGTGGGTGCCCGCTAGAAGAGAAGAACAGGGGGAAAGTTCAGATGGGGAGACAGAGAGGAAAAAGGAGACAAGTTGGAAGCAGGGGGAGGTCGTCGCAAGGAGCTAGTGGCACAGTCAGACAGCATGCATCGGCACCCAGGGTCAGCCAGACAGCACGACCAATCAACGCATGCAGTTGCCATCACCAGAATGCCGTCATTGCAGAGCTCAGCAGTGTGGCATTTTTTTTGTGTGTCTGCCTCTGACAACAGCAAATGCCATTTGCATCCTGTGCCAAAAGAAACTGAGTCGTGGGAAGTCCAAACACCCACCTAGGTACAACTGCTTTGCGAAGGCACATGATCGCACATCACAAACGTGTATGGGATCAACACATGAGTACAAGCAGCACACAAACTCAAAGCCGCCATCCCTCCTCCTCCCACAGTGGAAGGGTACCCCGGCCGAAATTTCCTTTTGCATAAAAGGCAATCCCCAACCTGTACTCGATTGTGCAAAAGGAAGTAATGGCATGTCTGGCACACAGTGTTGGGGCAAGGGTCAATCTGACCACTGATACCTGGTCTGCAAAGCATGGTCAGGGCAGGTATATCACCTACACTGTGCATTGGGTAAAACCTGCTGACAGATGCCAAGCATGGAATGCGTGGCTCTGCAGAGAGATGTTGGTGACACCCCCGACACGACTTGAAGGCAGGCCTGCTGCCCCCTCCTCTACTCCTCCTACTCCATCCTCTTCCATAACCTCCTCGGCTGGGTCCCTCTTCTGCTGCTCGCGTCTTGCTCCACATGAACGACACCCCCCCCCAGGCTCCCCAGGTACTATTCCACATGCCGGATACGCGCAGTGTCAAGCCGTCTTGGGGTTGACTTGCCTGAAAGCAGAGAGTCACATCGGACCAGCACTTTCTGTCCACCCTGAACGCACAGGTGGATTCAGTGGCTGGACCCCGCACAACTGGAGATCGGCAAAGTGGTTTGTGACAATGGAAGAAATTTGTGGCTGGCATTGAATTTGGGCAAGTTGACACGTGCCGTGCATGGCACATGTGTGTAATCTGATTGTACAACGCTTTGTGCATAAGTACCCCAGGCTTACAGGACCATCCTGAAGCAGGCCCAGGAGAGTGTGTGGCCATTTTTAGGCGTACCTACACGGCCAGTGGCGCACTTTTCAGATATCCAGCGGTGAAACAACATGCCAGTGAGGCGCTTGATTTGCGACAGCCCGGACACGTTGGAATTCACACTCCTAATGTTCGACCGCCTGCTCCCAACAAGAAAAAAGCCGTTAACGACTATTTGTATGACCGGGGTGCTAGGACAGCCTCTGCGGAGCTGGGAATTTTTTTGCCACGTATACTGGAACGCTCATGCGCAATGCCTGTAGGCTCATGCGTCCTTTTGAGTAGGTGACCAAACCTAGTCATTTGCACCGAAGGCACCATCAGCAACATCATACCATTTATTTTCTTCCTGGAGCGTGCCCTGCATAGAGTGCTGGATCAGGCCATAGATGAAACGTGAAGAGGAAGAGTTGTGGTCACCATCACCACCAGAAACAGCCTTATCAGCATTCGCTTGCTGGAACTGCGCAACGCGCTGGAAGAGGATTGTGAGGAAAAGGAGTCAGAGGAGGAATGGGGCTTGAGGAGGAGGAGGAAGACCAACCACAACAGGCATCCCAGGGTGCTCGTTGTCACCTATCTGGTACCCTGTGGTGTTGTACAGCTGGCTGGGGGGAAGAACATACCTTCAGTGAGATCACTGAGGACGAGGAACGGGGACAGTGAGTAGCTCGGCATCCACCCTTGTGCAATCTAGGGTCTTTCATGCTGTCATGCCTGTTGAGGAACCCTCGTATAAAAAAGGCTGAAGGAGAATGACCTGTACTGGGTGTCCCATGCTACTAGAAAAAATAAATGTGTATCTTGCAGCGCCACTGAATATAACCATACAAGCTTATACCTAAAAGGCGGAATCTCCCAACCAGATTCAATGAAATCAGTGAAATAAAATGTACAGTGCTGCAAACACCCTGGGTTAGGGGTATGCGGCTTAAGATGGTGTCCCTACAGACTGGTTGTATATATTAGAGAGATAATTAACATACTCAAAACTAAAAGATCCAAGTTTTTAAAAAAGTATTAAAATCAATCAATACTGAATAGAATTAAAATATAACATTTAATGTAACACTGAATAAAATATGACAATGGGTTAAATTCTGACAATAAGTAAAAAAAGTATACGATCTAAGCATATATTAGATGCTGCTGGTGAAGGACCTATAGGAAAAAACTCTATAGTGAATATTGATAAGAATCATAACATACGTATATGTTCATTTTAATTGGGATGTTCAAAAGATGCCCATACAATCCAGAAACAGTCCCTAAGATCTGTTCAGGCTAGTGAAATGTCCAGATATATTAGAGTGATGATCAAAAATTAAAAATTAAAAATTGGAAGTCCATATGAATTCCAACAAGGTGTGAAAAAAATGTTCAAAATAGTGGTTCAAAGAAATGTATGTGAATCCAAAATGTGAATTAAAAAATTACTCCTCAAATTAAAAAATAAGAAAAAAATAAGAAAAAAAATATATGAAAAAAAATATATGAAAAAATGTGATATCACAGATATGTGCGTGTGTGAAAAAAGCTAAAAATGCCAAAATGCAGAGGACAGGGAAAAAAGTGATAACTGTGAGGGTGTACACCTAAAAAACAGCCCTAAAAAAATGTCTTTACAAATCTTCCTTAAAAAATCTTAAAAGTAATCTTTAGTTAAAGCCAAATGTAGTGATCCCAAAATAGGTGTGATGTGTAATATCCCAAATGAATCCAGGCAGTGATGTTGTTAGATTTTCTAGGTGATTGGTCCTTTTTCTCAAGATTGTGTCAATTCTTTTATGATGCCATCAAAAACCTTGCTAAAATTATACAAAAACAGACATAGTGCAATACAGCTAATATAAAATCAGAGTATAAGTGTTCTACTCACCAAATATAATCCTGGAGCCGTATTACCAGTATAGCCAGCGCGGTTTCGGTCCGCAGGGACCTTTCTCAAGACTGTTAATGGCTTCCTGGTGTTTTACACCTTAAGTGTATTTTGTTAGCCCAATGGAATTGTTTCAAATTTTCGCGCCTAAAATTTGCGCCGAAAATTGCGCTAATACTTTGCTTATGTCCCCTTTTGTTATGATCTCTATTGGCCCTTTTATATATTATTGATCCTAAGTTCCTTATGTTAATAATGTCTTTTATCTTATAGGTTACTTTCTTATTTCTATTTACCTCGTGTTTGTTTTTCGGTCTTACCGGATGTTTATACCGGATGCTCGATATTCACCGGAAGTGACGTTTTAGCGTAAATGTGTACTTCCGGTTGGCGCTATTCCATGCTTACCGCACATGGTACAATACTCGGGAAGATTACGTGACGGGGCTTTAAAATGTTTATAAACCAGGTGTGAAAAAAAAGAAGGATGGTATTAGGGCTCAGGATCTCTGGTGATTCGAATACAAAAATAGTGCACAATGGTACAGATTATCCCTAAAAATTGATAGTGTCTAAACTTAATTTACATATGCATTCTCTTTCGAACATAATACAGAATTTAATTACAGAGTTAACACCAGATGTCTCTGGGAAAAAGTCCTATATAAAAAAATATAATAATAGTATATATAAGATATATATATTATATATATATATATATAAAAACTTATATAAAAATACACAAAGATAATACATAAGATTTATACATAAAATTACATTAAAATTAGCTGTAAAGTTATCTCTAAAATTGTCCCTAAAATTATGATGAAGTGGATTGAGAAACCATCTTCAATGGATTGGTAATAGCACTCTTAAATGGATCGGTATTAACACTTGGGAGAGCAATTTGGATAATGCTTATTAGTTCAAAACGTGCATGGATCTAAAACATATTAGAGTCATCGGCAAGAACATTAAAAATCCTTTATACAGAAACTTGGTTAAAATGTTTTAATGTTGTTTTAATAAAAATCAATATATAGAAACCTTCATAAAACATACATCATAGGAAACCCCCATATCTGTGGATGTGAAGGGGGCTAAAAACTAGGAGTACGCTAATAGAGTGGGAGTTACTCATGAAATATCCTCTACAGCAACGCTCTTTGGTAAAAGGTTTCAATAATACAAGGTGGGAGGGAACAGTGCCAATTGGAAAGAGAGCTGGTTGTTTTGGATCGTCCACTTTTTTCGCCTATTACACCAATTGTTTCTTAGGGTATCTGATATAAAGTTGACGGAGAGTGGATTAGTAGTAGAATCTATTCTGCTCTTTTCATAATAAATGAAATACTTCCGTACTGCTGTTTAGACCTTTAGGAAAAGGTGCAGTCTAGCAGAAAGATCCACTTGGATTCTACTTTTAAAAGTTGTTTTTTCAAAATCCCCCCCCTCTCCAATTTTTCATCGGATCTACTAATGCCCATTTATTTAAAGGTTTTGTTACTGCCTTTATGGGTTTTCTTGAAATATTTATACAATGGAAAATCATTTCTTTTCATATTAAAAGACTCCTTGTGTTGATCTTGGATTTAAATGTGTGTGCTTTTCTTGCCATGTTGGCAGGCTTTACATGAATGACATGGGAAGAAGCCTTTTAATTCTTTGCCATAATAGATAGTTTGTTTCTGGTCTATCTGGTCAATGTAGGGACACTCGGGGCAATCATAGTTTTTAGGATTTTTTTGTTTTTTCTGTATATAAACGTGGGGGATTCTTCCAGATCTTTCCCAATCACATATCTTCTTTTGAAAAAATGCCAGTGTTTTTTAATTATTTTCTCAATTAAAAACTGTTTTCAATGTATTCTGAAATAAAAGGTGCCTTTATAGTGGTATCCCCTTGTGTTGTCTTCTCTTTGTATATACAGCATGGACCCTCTATCCATTTTCTCTCCACTTCCTCTATTGTTTTATTTATAATCTTCCTCGTACGTATCCTCTGTCCTATAAACCTTTCTTTCAGGATTTCCGACTGTTCTTTCCATTTCTCTATATCAGAGCAGTTTCTTCCTAATCCTTATTAACTGCCCTTTCGGAATGTTCGATTTCCTTCTATGATGGGTGACAGCTGGTTTGATGGATGTGGTTGCTGCGGTCTACATCCTTAAAATATGTAGAGGTCGAAAGTTTTCCTCCTTTACGTTTATACTTTAGGTCTAGGAAGTGAATGTTGTTTTTGCTTATCTCATGTGTGAATTTTAGATTCATTCTGTTGTTATTCATCACGTTTATGGTGTGTTGAAGGTCTTCAACAGACCCCTTCCACACAATGAGGATGTCGTCTATGTATCTCTTATATAGGACCAGGTCTGCGCCTGCTGGGCAGGAGTCCCAGAACAGGTTCTCCCATTTGCCCATGTATAAGTTGGCATAGTTAGGTGCAAACCTGGTCCCCATAGCTGTTCCGCATATTTGGTTGTAGAACACTCCTCTATCATTAAAATAGTTATGACTGAGGATATATGAAATACCTTCCAGGACAAACTGTCTTTGTTCTGGACTCAAATCGCTATCCTTTTCCATGAAGTATTTCACTGCTTCTAGACCCAAATCGTGTGGGATACTCATGTAGAAAGCAGTGACATCACAGGTAGCTAGAATGTATTGGTTGTCCCATTCTAAGTTGTTAAGTACATTCAAGACTTCAGTTGAATCTTTAAGATAAGAAGCAATCTTTGTACACTGTTTCTGAAGTCTCCTATAACTATATATTCTGATAGGTTGCAAGTGATTGAGCCGAGTGCATGATATAATGAGCCTTCCAGGGGGGATTGGTCAGCCTCTTGTGTATTCTTGGGAAGGTAATAGAATACAGGTAAGCCTAGGATGTTTAATGGATATTATACCTGTATTCATGGTTGTTAATTACTCCTCTCCCTTTTGGCTGAAAAAAGTATGGAGTCTACTTCTCCTTTATATCTTTCTGTGGGGTCTAGAGTTTAGAACTTCGTAAGTTTCAGAGTCTCCCAAAATTCTGTCTGACTCCTTATTGTAGTCTTCTTTGTTCAAGATTACAATTCCCCCTCCCTTATCAGCTGGTTTCACTATGATAGCTTTATTATCTTCTAAACTCTTAATGGATATTCATTTGTGTCTTAGTCAGATTATGATGGAATTTTCTGATACTGGTGTTGTTCAAGTTTCTTTATATCATCACAATACTACATTTTCAAATGTTTCAATGTGAGGTCCCTTGTGTGTAATAAGGAAGAAAGTGGATTTGGGTTTAAGATCCTTATATTTGGGCTTTCTCTTGTGTCTGATTTCCCATTTCTCTTATACCTGTATTTGGTTGGGAATTTATTTTTTTTCCAATGCAGATTTTGCATAAAAATCTTTTGAGGGTGAGTTTTCCTCACTAGTTGCTTAACCATGTGTTGTAGGCTCTGGAATTTCGTCCAGTCCTCTGGATGGAGCATATGATAGACCTAAGGACAATACTTCCTTGTCCTTATTATTTAGATTTATGTCACTCAAATTATATATCCCTCTCTGGTTTGTGTTTCTTGGATCATTAATAAGGTTGTTAATGTCGATTACTTGTAGAGGGAATAGAAATAGGTTCATTCTCACATATTGTATGTGCTTGTGTGGTTGTCATAGAATTTCTTTTTTTAACTTTAGACCTGCTCTTCTACCTCTATGGGGTTTTCTTTTTTGGCTTGGGTTTGGGGACTCTTCTGTGTCTTGTGTTCTGTTTCTTTCTCTTTGATTGTTTGTTTCTGTCTATGAGTGGTCAGATTGCCTTCCCCTAAAAAATGGTGATCATCATGATCTGCAATGGTTCCTGATGATTGGTTATTTGTGTGTCTCAAGACAGGGGGTAGGGCTATTCAAATCCCTCATTTCATCTTAGAGATTAAAATCTGTTTGCGATTGATGTAGGGGTGTCTGCCCAATTATTCCTAGATCTATTATTAGACGTGTCCCTGGACCGATTAGCTTTGGTTCTCTTTGAAAATTTACTTTTGGGGTACATATGTTTTTGTCTGTTTCTATAACCATAGTTATCCCTATTTGTGTAGATATCTCTACCTTCATAAGATGGAAACCTAGTGTGGTATACCCTTTACTCTAAACTCCTCCTATCTGATCTCTTTCCTATTTAAGGACCTACCTGTTGCATTCATTTACTGCCTGATATTGAAGTCATACCTACTCTGATGTAGCTATTCCTATTTCAGGTCTCCTATCACTTGTATTCTGTGCTAAGTATCGTTCCAAAGATTACTTTGTGTTACCTTTTTGATTCTCATATGTTTTGTTGCAACTTTGTTATTACTGAGTCTGGATCACTGAAGCGACCGGAACTACTGTTTTTAACCGCTACCGGAACGTAAGTAAGCCGCACTCACACACGCTGCCTCTCCCAGACACGGAGCTCCCAATGCAGGTAACGGAACACTCACGGTCCCTAAGGTGGTAACGTACACGAACCAAACTAAAGCCTTTAAGCTTCTTACCCTGCATATTGTTGTCACCATTCTGAATTATTGGGGCAAATCCCATTATATGCAATATCCATTACAAACAAACAAGTATGTTTGCGGAGTGTCTGAACTTGTAAATATTTTAGGATGTGTGTGATCTGCCGTGAAGTAAAAGGAGTTCTATTTTTGTTACTATCGTTACTGATTCAGATCATGTCAGGATATCTACTCCTTCTGTGGCTTCCATTCGATATATATTGAACATATGAAATGTATCTCATCATTATATGCTTATTTTTTATTAACACATAAGTTTGTAGATAATACTAAAATTCATCATATATTAAATGTCTCATATTGTTTAATCAGGCTACATAGAAGTTGTTTTCTGATTAATACAAAAAAGAGCAACAAGCTCTAATTTTTAGGGCTACACCTTCATAACTATTGCCATAAAACTTGTATCCAGATTTACAAAGCTCACAATACCACATAATATCAGGCCTAAAAGACAAATCAAAATCTTTTTTGATTAGGAAACATTTACTATATGGATCCTAATGAAATAAAGAAGGAATTTAATAATGTCTACTCTCAAACTTGATTATTTGGCAAGAGCAGTAACTGAAGTGCAAACTGAAAATGCTGCACTTAAAACTATAGTTAAAGATTATGTTTCACAAAAACCTCATGATCCACCTGAACCTCATATTAATTATCCACAACCCTTCTCAGGGAAAACGTTCTGAGTTCAGGGAATTTAAGAATGCCTGTAACTTATTATTCTCCCTTAGACCTAAGACTTATCACACTGAGCGGATTAAAGTATGTAACCACAATATCTTTTTTACAAGGTGAACCTAGGACCTTGGCTAATAGGGTTTTTCGAAAACCAATAAACCCTATCTTAGATTCATTACAGGATTTTTTTTCTGCTTTGACTAGTCTATATCAAGATTTCAAATACTCAAATGCTGAAACGAGATTAGGTCTTTAAAACAGGGTAAGATAAATGTGGAAGATTATACACCTGAGTTTCAGATGTGGGCAGAGGAATCTCAGTGGAATGAAATCAGTTTAAAGAATCAATATCGTCTTGGGGTTGTCTGAATCACTCAAAGATGAACTTTCACGTTTGGAGATTCCTGATACTCTTGAGGGCTTATCAAATTAATCATATCCTTGGATCGCCGTTTGAGAGAAAGGGAGCAGAGAGGGCCTCTTATGATAATCCATCAGGAAACCCTTACCAAGTCACTACAAGTCATGGCAGTGCTACCCCCCATGGAGATTGGAGTTCTTAGAGGACCTCTGCCACCCAGAGGAAAAAATTAGAAGGAGGTTGGAAAAACCTCGTGTTTATATTGTGCACATAAGGAACATTCAGTATCCCACTTGTCCTATGTTAAAAAAACAAAAGAATGGTAAGACAATAACCAGTGACTTTATTTACAGCATTACAAATGAGACCCCATATGACGTTGTCCATTTCTTTACAGTGGGACCAGAAAAATATCCAAACCAAGGCATTAATTGATTCAGGAGCATCTGGCAATTACATTGATTCCACCTATGTATATAAAAATAAAATACCAGTTATATGCAAACAAAACCCTGTCTCCATTAAGTTAATAGATGGTTCATTCATAGAACAAGGGACCAATCACACATCATACTGTTCCCCTTCTTGTAACCTCATTCCAAGGACACACTGAATACTTATCTTTTGATCTCAAATCCATACATCAGCATACTCTCATCTTAGGGTATCCTTGGTTGAAGAAACACAACATAAATTGGGTTTCAAGTAAGGGTAACATTAGATTCTGCCTTTTGTTTTAAAAGACTTGTTATCCACATCAAACCATAGTGTCACTTGATAATGGTTTACCCTCGTGTTTATCAGGATTTGGCAGAAAGTATTCAATTTAAAAGAGGCAGAAAACCTTCCACCCCATAGGATTTTGACTGCCCTATCGATATAATACCTGGTCTAAAATCCCTCATGGTAAGATCTATCCCTCTCTCTCAAGAGGAACTTCAATATATTAGAAATTACCTAGACGAAAAGTTACGTAAGGGATTCATTTCACACTCCCACATCCCCTGCAGCTGCAGGAATGTTTCTAGTAAGAAACAAGGATGGTACCATAAGACCTATTATTGATTATAGGGCATTAAATAGCATCACAATAAAAAACAAGATACCCTTTACCTTTAATACCAGAACTTTTGGAGCGTCTAACTGGGTGCTACTATTTACACCAAACTAGATCTAAAGGGGGCTTATAATCTGATAAGAATCAAGAGGGTCATGAATGGAAGACGGCATTCCGGACTAGATATGGCCTTTTTCAGTATAACGTAATGCCTTTCGGTCTGAGTAATGCCCCAGCAACTTTTCAGTTTTTTATAAACGAGATATTCCGAGACCTTATTGACGTCTGTGTCATAATATAACCTTGATGACATCCTAATTTATTCTAGAACACCACAAGAACATGAAAAACATGTACGCTGGGTGTTAACTCGTTTAAAAGAACACAAATTATATGCTAAATTGGAAAAGTGTTCTTTTCATGTTACAGAAATAAAATTCCTGGGTTACATCATCAGTCCCAACCAGATACAAATGGATCCGGAGAAGGTATCAGTAATTTTAAATTGGCCTACTCCCACTTCAACAAAATCTGTACAACGTTTCATTGGTTTTGCGAACTTTTATAGAAAGTTTATTAAAAATTTCTCTTCAATCGTTAAAACCATTAACAGCCCTTACTAGTGAAAAACAAAGATTTAATGGACAGATTCCGCAAATCAAGCTTTCAACAAGTTGAAAGGAATATTTTTACCACAGCACCCATCTTAGCTATGCCAGACTTGGAATTTGGAATTTATTCTTGAAGTAGATGCATCTGACTCAGTATCGGTGCAGTATTGTCACAATAGGATAAAAAACATGACTGAGATTCATCCTATCGCTTTTTATTCTAAGATGTTTGACTGAGCGCTGTGTAGAAAACTATAGCATAGGAGATAAAGAACTTCTAGCTATAAAACGTGCCTTTGGAACACTGGAGACATTGATTAGAAGGTTCCAAACTGCCTTTTAAGATTTTTACTGACCATAAAAATCTTGAGTTCCTGAAGACAAGTAAGACTTTGTCTGCACGCCAAGCAAGATGGTCGATATTTTTTGATCGTTTTTAATTTTCTTCTAACATAGCATGACCAGGACACTTGAATACCAAAGCCGAGCTCTCTCTAGACAACATGATCAAGACACTCAAGATCAAATCAACCAAATCATTCCAAAAGAAAAGATTATAGGTTTACTTACACCTTTGAAGAAGATATATTAAAAGAATTAAAGCATGAACCACCACATGGAAGTAGATTGTCGAGAAAGATTCCAATACTGGTCTTTTTTACCAATAATTCTAAACTTTACATTCCCCAACAGATGAGATCTTCCATCCTCAAACAAACCCATGATGGGACTCTTGCGGGTCATCCAGGTATTTCTAAAACATATTGACCTAACTAGGAGAAATTATTGGTGGCCACTCATGGATGCTTATATAACCAAATTATGTAAAACCATTGTGATATCTGCGCCAGAAATAAGTTAGTTTCACAAAAGGACCATCAGGTCTTTTGTCTCCTCTGCCTATCCTGACAAACCCTTGGAGTACCATATCAATGGACTTTATTGTTGAATTACCTGAATCCCATCAATACAATACTATCTTAGTTTGTCATTGACCATTTAACAAACTGGCTCATTACATTCCTTTAAGAAGGTCTGCCTACAGCTTTCACAACAGCTCATGTTTTCTTAGGACATATAGTTCGCTTACATGGGATTGCCTAAAGTTATTATAACTTACCGTGGTACTCAGTTTACCTCTAATTTCTGGAGATCTTTATGCAAGCTTATACAGATTGATTCAAGATACTCGACTGCATTTCACCCCCAGACATATGGTCTCACAGAACGACTTTACCAAAACCTTGAGCAATATCTTCGCTTGCTACATATCTCATCTTCAGGATGATTGGTCATCTTATCTACCTTTGCAGAGTTCTGTTATAAATAATACCATTTCTTCATCAACTAAATTATCCCCATTCTTTGGTTACTTATGGATATCATCCTACCACCATCTCTTTGATGTTCTCAACAAGTAAACTCACCCTCTGCATGGATTTTGCGGAATGAATTTACATGAAAGGCTGGGACATCCTGAAAAAACATCTTTCAGAAGCCAAAGAATATCAGAAAGAGGTTGTATGATACCCATCATACAACAGGTCCTACCTATCAAGTTTGGAGATTTGGTTCTGCTATCAACAAAGAATCTTAAACTTTCCGTTCCTAGCAAAAAGCTAGCTAATCAATATTTGGGCTCCTTTTAAAGTGGTCTAAAATAATCAACCCAAATGCTTTGAGATTGGAGCTTCCTCAGGATTTTAAGATCACCCCTCTTTCCACGTCTCTTTGCTGAAGCCATATCTTCCTTCACCTCAGTCAATCTCCCTTGTCTAGACCACCTCCGATAGTCATTGATGATCGAGAAGAGTATGAGGTTGAAGCTGTTGTTGGTTTCTAGGATCCATAGACGGAGGTTGGGAGTTCCTTGTGAAATGGAAGGGGTTATGGTTCAGAGGATAACTCTTGGCAACTTCTTCTGATCTTCCGCACTCCCCCGTCTTCTGCGGAATTTTTCATCGCCGCTATCCTGAGAAACCTAAGTTGGAATCCCCTGGGGTGCTTCCTTGAAGGGGGGGAGATGTGGTTAAACCTTTAACTCTAACTCCCTCCCTATCTGATCTCTTTCCTTATTTAAGGACTACCTGTTGCATTCATTTACTGCCTGATTATTGAAGTCATAACCTACTCTGATGTAGCTATTCCTATTTCAGGTCTCCTATCACTTGTATTCTGTGCTAAGTATCGTTCCAAAGATTACTTTTGTTACCTTTTTGATTCTCATATGTTTTTGTTGCAGACTTTGTATTTACCGAGTCTGGATCACTGAACGACCGGAACTACTTTTGTTAACCGCTACCCCCCCCCGGAAGTAAGCCGCACTCACACACGCTGCCTCTGCCCAGACACCGGAGCTCCCAATGCGGTAACGGAACACTCACGGTCCCTAAGGTGGTAACGTACACGAACCAAACTAAAGCCTTTAAGCTTTCTTACCTGCATATTGTTGTCACCATTCTGAATTATTGGGCAAATCCCATTATATGCAATATCCATTACAAACAAACAATGTATGTTTGCGGAGTGTCTGAACTTGTAAATATTTAGGATGTGTGTGATTGCGTGAAGTAAAGGAGTTCTATTTTTGTTACTATCGTTACTGATTCAGATCATGTCAGTATATCTACTCCTTCTGTGGCTTCCATTCGATATATATTGAACATATGAAATGTATCTCATCATTATATGCTTATTTTTTATTAACACATAAGTTTGTAGTTAATACTAAAATTCATCATATATTAAATGTCTCATATTGTTTAATCAGGCTACATAGAAGTTGTTTTCTGATTAATACAAAAAAGAGCAACAAGCTCTAATTTTAGGGCTAACCTTCATAACTATTGCCATAAATACTTGTATCCAGATTTACAAAGCTCACAATACCACACCTAGTGTGATAATGGTTGCTATAATTGGGAGGTGATCTACCCCTAAAATCTTCATCTCTTGTTTGTGATTGAAAATATGTCCCCTTATGATCAGCTTGTCTAAAGTTATTCTCATATCCCTGATAAGAATTCCTATGGAAATGTGGGTAATGTCTAGCTTGAGGTGGTCTGTAGTATGATTGTTGTGTCTGATTCCAGTCCTCTGTTTCTCAAGGTCTGAAATAATCTCTGCGATTTCTATTGTTATAGCTCCCTAGTGTAGTGTAGACCTCTGTAATGTTTGTCTCTTATATCTTGGTGGGTTCCCTTCGTAAATTGTGTCTCTATTCTTGTTATGGGGAGGGGGGGGGATGTAGTTAATATTGCTGTTGTTCTGTCCCCATTAATTTTGTGTGGGTTTCTGCGCTTCCTCTTTATTCCTATTCCCCCTTGGGGCAACTACAGTCCATTCCTCTTCCTCTTGTGGTGTGTTATTCGTCTTTGTTTGGTTCTCTATTTTCCGTAGTATCTTCCCTGTTTTTGAGTGGCTAAATTCAGGTCTCTATGTATTTTCTTGGTCTTTTTAGAGATAATATCATCTTTGATCTTTTTAAATCTTGGAGCAAAGTTTGCTCTCTGCTTAGTTTTTAAATACACTAAGATCTTTGATATGCTCCATCTTATTCTCCTCCTCCTTTATATTGTTTGTCTAGACCTACCAATAAATAACTTCGATAGTCTATAATTATCTGCAGTTAATTTTTGTGATATTTCTTTGATGGCTGTATCCCATCTATTAGCAAACTCCTGACTTTCATGTTAAATTAACAGTTTTTCTGTACCATTAAACCATTTGGTATGATGTTCAATTCCAAGCATTTCTTTAAAAAAGGAGATCTCTGCATGGTATTTAGTTTCAGACACTAAGAGTTTTCTCTAAGCTTTTGAAGGTTCGCATCTATATCTACCACTTCTCCATCTTTATGATTAGTATCTTTATTCAAAGCTTGGACTATATCAAAATTGATATCTGTCCTGAGGCTACAGATAGTGGATGTGGTTGTGGTGATGTTGCTGGTGGAAGGTGTCTCTTTCATTATTCTATTCTGTTAAGCAATTGAGGAATGTAAGTGTGTCCGTGATATATTTATGTATCAGTTATTCCAAAAAGTAGATATGGAACAAAGATTGGAAGGATGTTGTGAAATACGTGCCTATAATGGTCTAATAACCAAATCTAATGGACAATTTGTTTATTCAGGCTGCTAGCAAGAGAATGGTGTAGGAAATGGAAGGATCATGTAAAATAAATGTGTATCTTGCTGCGCCACTGAATATAACCATTCAAGCTATACCTAAAAAGGCGGAATCTCCCAACCAGATTCCAATGAATCAGTGAAATAAAATGCCAGAGGGTACAGCCGCTCCAACACCCTGGGTTAGGGGTATGCGGCTTAAGATGGTGTCCACGACTGGTTGATATATATATAGAGATAATTATATATACTCAAAACGTAAAAAGATCCAAGTTTTTAAAAAAAGTATTAAAATCAATCAATACTGAAAAGAATTAAAATATAACATTTAATGTAACACTGAATAAAGAGTATGACAATGGGTTTAAATTCTGACAATAAGTAAAAATGTATACATGTATACCGATCTAAGCATACATTAGATGCTGCTGGGATAAAGGACTATAGGGAAAAAAACTCTATAGTGAATATTTGATAGAATATTAAATACGTATATGTTCAGTTTTAATTGGGATGTTCAAAAGATGCCCCATACAATCCATGAAACAGCCCCTAAGAATCTGTTCAGGCTAGTGAAATGTCCAGATATATAGAGGTGATGATCAAAATTAAAAAATTGGAAGTCCATATGAATTCCAACAAGGTGAAAAAAATGTTCAAAATAGTGTTCAAAGAAATGAATGTGAATCCAAAATGTGAATTAAAAATTACTCCTCCAAGTTAAAAAATAAGAAAAAAATAAGAAAAAAAATATATGTAAAAAATATATGAAAAAATGTGATATTACAGATATGTGCGTAAAAAAAGCTAAAAATGCAAAATGCAGAGGACAAGGAAAAAAGTGATAACTGTAAGGTTGTACACCTAAAAACAGCCCTAAAAATGTCTTTACAAATCTTCCTTAAAAAATCTTAAAAGTAATCTTTAGTTAAAGCCAAATGTAGTGATCCCAAAATAGGTGTGATGTGTAATATCCCAAATGAATCCAGGCAATGATGTTGTTAGATTTTCTAGGTGATGGTCCTTTTTCTCAAAGATTGTGTCAATACTTTAATGATGCCATCAAAAACCTATAAAATTATACAAAAACAGACATAGTGCAATACAGCTACTATAAAATCAGAGTATAAGTGTTCTACTCACCAAATATAATCCTGAGCCGTATTACCAGTATAGCCAACGCGTTTCGGTCCACAGGGACCTTTCTCAAGACTGGTAACGGCTTCCTGGCATTTACACCTTAAGTGTATTTGGTTAGCCAATGGAATTGTTTCAAATTTCGCGCCTAAAATTTGCGCCGAAAATTGTGCTAATACTTTGCTTATGTCCCTTTTGTTATGATCTGTATTGGCCCTTTTATATATTATTGATCCTAAGTTCTTATGTTAATAATGTCTTTTATCTTATAGGTTATTTCTTATTTCTATTTACCTCGTGTTTGTTTTCGGTCTTACCGGATGTTTATACCGGATGTCGATATTAGCCGGAAGTGACGTTTTAGCGTATATGCGTACTTCCGGCTGGCGCTATTCATGCTTACCGCACATGGTACAATACTCGGGGAAGATTACGTGACGGGGCTTTAAAATGTTTATAAACCAGGTGTAAAAAAAAAGGATGGTATTAGGGCTCAGGATCTCTGGTAATTTGAATACAAAATAGTGCACAATGGTACAGATTATCCCTAAAAATTGATAGTGTCTAAACATAATTTACATAGCATTCTTTTCGAAAATAATACAGAATTTAATTACAGAGTTAATACCAGATGTCTCTGGGAAAAAGTATATATAAAAAAATATAATAATAGTATATATAAGATATACATATATAAAAAACTTATATAAAAATACACAAAGATAATACATAAGATTATACATAAAATTACATTAAAATTAGCTGTAAAGTTATCTCTAAAATTGTCCTAAAATTATGATGTACCCTCTGGCATTTTATTTCACCAAGTCCACGCTATAAGCATAAAGTACCTGAAATGTTACAGAATTACCGCAAGTCGGAAAGGATGCAGCAGTTCCAAAATAAATGAAAAAGTATGCTTTACACAGTGTATAAGGGTGATGTCACAGCACAACGGGAATCTAACAGGGGAAGAGGTGAAAGTAATCCTCCTCCTCCCACGACCATGCCGGCAAGGACAGGACGCTTTACAGATGTATTGTTGATGGAGGACATGCAGAGCTTTTTAAGTCCTACGCATCGCCACAGCCCTTCGGGGTCCACCCTCAGAGAACGACTCGACCGACAGGTAGCAGACTACCTCGCCTTAACTGCAGATATCGACACTCTGAGGAGCGATGAACCCCTTGACTACTGGGTGTGCAGGCTTGACCTGTGGACCTGAGCTATCCCAATTTGCGATAGAACTTCTGGCCTGCCCCGTTTCAAGTGTCCTGTCAGAAAGGACCTTCAGTGCAGCAGCAGGTATTGTCACTGAGAAGAGAAGTCGCCTAGGTCAAAAAAGTCTAGATTACCTCACCTTTATTAAGATGAATGAGGGATGGATCCCGAAGGGACTGACAGTGGGCGATACATTCGATGAGATGAGCTGCCTTGGGCTAAAAATGGTCCATACGCTGCTGTATTTTATCTCTGAATGCCGGATGACTTGCGTGACTTATCCGCCACCAACTAGGGTTCAAGCCGCAATGTTTTAGGGCACTTTCTGCCTGGGAAACAAACATCAATTTTTCTGGCCGCTGCTACAATACCTCATTTTTCGAGCATGTTTACATGCCTAATTTTTCTGGCCTCTGGTGCTGCACTGTGGCTTCAAAAACCAAACCAAAAAAAAAGGCACATAACAGGGATTAAACTGATAGGAATAGTACTACTTAACACACCACTCCTATCTGGTGGCACATTAGATTGCACGCGCAGTGCCCCAAATTTGAAGTAGGCGGACCGACCAAGCATCTTTTTCCATCTCCCAGTTCCTAAAATCAATGCAATATACACGTCCCCTGATAGGAACCGGGAAGCGGGCGTAACTGTGAAGCGGGCGTAACCCTTACACTACCTGATCGATACAACATAATACCTGATGTTTTAAAGCACGTTATTCCAAACAATTTAGGAATGTTAGGTGATATCTGGTGGCACATTAGATTGCACCCGCAGTGCCCCAAATTTGAAGTAGGAGGACCGACCAAGCATCTTTCTCCATCTCCCGGTTCCTAAAATCAATGCCATATACACGTCCCCTGATAGGGGACGTAACAGGGATTAAATTGATAAGAACAGTACTACTTAACACACCACTCCTATCTGGTGGCACATTAGATTGCATGCGCAGTGCCCCAAATTTGAAGTAGGAGGACCGACCAAGCATCTTTTTCCATCTCCCGGTTCCTAAAATCGATGCCATGTACATGTCCCCTGATAGGGGACGTAACAGGGATTAAACTGATAAGAATAGAACTACTTAACACACCACTCCTATCTGGTGGCACATTAGATTGCACGCGTAGTGCTCCAAATTTGAAGTAGGAGGACCGATCAAGCATCTTTTTCCATCTCCCGGTTCCTAAAATCGATGCCATATACACGTCCCCTGATAGGGGACGTAACAGGGATTAAACTGATAAGAATAGAACTACTTAACACACCACTCCTATCTGGTGGCACATTAGATTGCACGTGCAGTGCCCCAAATTTGAAGTAGGAGGGCCGACCAAGCATCTTTTTCCATCTCCCAGTTCCTAAAATCAATGCCATATACACGTCCCCTGATAGGGGACGTAACAGGGATTAAATTGATAAGAATAGAACTACTTAACACACCACTCCTATCTGGTGGCACATTAGATTGCACGCGCAGTGCCCCAAATTTGAAGTAGGAGGACCGACCAAGCATCTTTTTCCATCTCCCGGTTCCTAAAATCGATCCCATATACACGTCCCCTTATAGGGGACGTAACAGGGATTAAACTGATAAGAATAGAACTACTTAACACACCACTACTATCTGGTGGCACATTAGATTGCATGCGCAGTGCCCCAAATTTGAAGTAGGAGGACCGACCAAGCATCTTTTTCCATCTCCCGGTTCTTAAAATCGATGCCATGTACACGTCCCCTGATAGGGGACGTAACAGGGATTAAACTGATAAGAATAGAACTACTTAACACACCACTCCTATCTGGTGGCACATTAGATTGCACGCGTAGTGCTCCAAATTTGAAGTAGGAGGACCGACCAAGCATCTTTTTCCATCTCCCGGTTCCTAAAATCGATGCCATATACACGTCCCCTGATAGGGGACGTAACAGGGATTAAACTGATAAGAATAGTACTACTTAACACACCACTCCTATCTGGTGGCACATTAGATTGCACGCGCAGTGCCCCAAATTTGAAGTAGGAGGACCGACCAAGCATCTGTCTCCATCTCCCGGTTCCTAAAATCAATGCCATATACACGTCCCCTGATAGGGGACGTAACAGGGATTAAATTGATAAGAACAGTACTACTTAACACACCACTCCTATCTGGTGGCACATTAGATTGCATGCGCAGTGCCCCAAATTTGAAGTAGGAGGACCGACCAAGCATCTTTTTCCATCTCCCGGTTCCTAAAATCGATGCCATGTACACGTCCCCTGATAGGGGACGTAACAGGGATTAAACTGATAAGAATAGAACTACTTAACACACCACTCCTATCTGGTGGCACATTAGATTGCATGTGCAGTGCCCCAAATTTGAAGTAGGAGGGCCGACCAAGCATCTTTTTCCATCTCCCAGTTCCTAAAATCAATGCCATATACACGTCCCCTGATAGGGGACGTAACAGGGATTAAATTGATAAGAATAGAACTACTTAACACACCACTCCTATCTGGTGGCACATTAGATTGCACGCGCAGTGCCCCAAATTTGAAGTAGGAGGACCGACCAAGCATCTTTTTCCATCTCCCGGTTCCTAAAATCGATCCCATATACACGTCCCCTTATAGGGGAAGTAATAGGGATTAAACTGATAGGAATAGTACTACTTAACACACCACTCCTATCTGGTGGCACAATAGATTGCACGCGCAGTGCCCCAAATTTGAAGTAGGAGAACCGACCAAGCATCTTTTTCCATCTCCCGGTTCCTAAAATCGATGCCATATACACGTCCCCTGAAAAGGGACGTAACAGGGATTAAACTGATAGGAATAGTACTACTTAACACACCTTATAATAATGCAGAGAGAGGCAATGCAGAGAGAGGAGTCTGAAGAAGAGGAGTCAGAGGAGGAAGGTGGCTTTGAGGAGGTGGAAGACCAAACACAGCTGGCATCCCAGGGGGCTTGTTGTCACCTTTCAGGGACCCTTGGTGTTGTACGTGGCTTGGTGGAGGAAGAGACCTTCGGTGACATCAGTGAAGACAAGGATCAGGACATGGCTAGCTTGGTATCCAACCTTGTGCAAATGGGGAGTTTGCGGTTGTGCAAATGGACTGTTTGCGGTTGTTTGCGGTGTGTTAAACAGGGAGTTTGGTCTGTCACTGTGAAGCGGGCGTAACCCTTACACTACCTGATCAATACAACATCATACCTGATGTTTTAAAGCACGTTATTCCAAACAATTTAGGAATGTTAGGTGATTTATGCCCTTTATGGATTAAAACCAGACTCTGCATCAACTATGTAATTTTCCATGGGAGTTTTGCCATGGATCCCCCTCCGGCATGCCACAGTCCAGGTGTTAGTCCCCTTGAAACAACTTTTTCATCACTATTGTGGCCAGAAAGAGTCCCTGTGGGTTTTAAAATTCGCCTCCCTATTGAAGTCTATGGGGGTTCGCCGGTTCGCGAACACAAAATTTTATGTTCGCGACATCACTATTGGAGAGCTGTTTCGGGGTCTCTGATAGCACAGGGGGTTTGGGATGCAATGTTAATATAATGGAACTCTGTGCTATTTTTAGGGCCATTCAAGCTTGGAGTCTTATAATACAATATCACAGCAGTAGCTTATGTCAACCGTCAGGGGAATTCATAGTTCTCTGGCTATGATGAAGGTATCTCAAATTCTCTCTTGGGCGGAAGTCAATTCTTGGCTAATCTCTCCCAGGGGTGAACAATTGGGAGGCAGACTTTCTCAGTCATCAGTCTGTACATCCAGGGTAGTGGTCTCTGCATAGGGATGTGTTTAATCTGATTGTGGATCTTTGGAGTCTACCAGAGATAGATCTGATGACCTCTCTTTTGAACAACAAACTTCCCAGGTACTTTGCAATATCCAAAGATTCTCAAGCAGAGGTAGTGGATGCTCTAGTAGTTCTTTGGTCCTTTCAGCCTGTGTATCTGTTTCCTCCTCTGGTACGTCTTTCTAGAATGATCTCCTAGATAAAGCTAGTGAAATTATTTGTAACCTAGTTTTAAGAGTTTTGTGGGCTATGGCTCATTCTACAAGGTCAGTTGCCACTTCTTGGGCTTTCAAGAATGAGGCTTCAGTTGATCAAATTTGCAAGGCAACTACTTAGTCGGTTTTCTTTGCATACTTTTACTACATTTTACCATTTTTATGTTTTTGCTTCCCCTGTAGCAGCCTTTGGTAGAAAGGTCCTTCAGGCAGTTGTCTGTGTTTGATGGATATGCATATTTTAAGTGCATTATTAAAAAAAATATATTTGGGGTTGTTGATTTAATTTCTCAGTGACAAAATATGTTTTTTAAATCCCTACCTTTATGTTATTACTCGTGGACTGCCACAGCTTGAATATTAGTTTCCATAAGTAATGGATTGTGGACTCTCACCACCTGTACGAAAGAAAACATAATTTATGCTTACCTAAGACAATTAATTTCTTTGAGCCTCCACACTTTTTTTTTTCTTGAGATTGATTTCTTTTTCCCCTGCTTCTTTTATGGCTCTTGATCCTATTTTTCATACCTCACTTTCTTGGCTATATGTTAGACTAAGGTATGTGTGAGGTGGGAGGGGTTTTATAGAGCTCTTGGCGTTTGGGAATCTTGCCTCCTCCTTGTAGTAGAGAATGTAAAAATGAATTTATCAGGTAAGCATAAATTATTTTTTTTGTTTTTTAATTATAAGTAACGCATCCTCCTCTAATTAGGCCTCTCTTGAACCTCAATAGCATAATGAAACAGAAAAAGTTAAGTGGGGGAGGATGGTTTTAACCACTTTGTCAAGACTAGTGCAAAGAATTAGATATTACCCATTTCAAAATTGTAGGTCACTATGAAACTTAAAGGGACAGTCTAATCCATAATTATTAATGTTTATTGTTGATAATCCGTTTATTACCCATTCCCCAGTTTTGCATAACCAACACAGTTATATTAATATACTTTTGTTTTGCCTCTGTGAGTACCTTGTATCTAAGCCTCTACAGACTGCCCCCTTATTTCTGTTCTTTTGACAGACTTGCATTTAAGCCAATCAGTGCCCTCTCATAAGTAACTCCACGGGCATGAGCACAATGTTATCTATAAGGCACACATGAACTAACGCCCGCTAGCTGTGAAAAACTGTCAATTGCATTGAGCTAAGAGGTGGCCTTCAATTAGGTTTAGCTTTCAACTAAGAATAGTAAGAGGACAGGTGTATAGGGATGTGAGAGGGACGGTTACCGGATGTGATGTCAGCAGCCCTGATGGGTGAAAGCAGCGTGTGTGAGCAGCGGGCAAGTGAGAGCACAGACGAAGCTGAGCGTGAATGTTACCCCAGCCATTACCCCAAGGATCTTTTGTCGGCTTAAGCAGAGGAGGCGTAGAGCGCCAGCTTCCATGCAAGCAAGTTAAGGGGTCAAGGTACAGTTCGATCAAAGACTCTTGCTGCCCGCAACTACACACTGCTATTGAGGATGACTTAAGCTCTAAGCGGACAGGATCCATTTGAGGAAAAGCCGCAGTGAGAAGCGGCGAGGAAGTCGCAGAAGCACTAGATCTAGTGCTTGGTCCGGTAATCCAAGTTGGCTGTACAAAGTCCCCTGGCCAAGGACTATTCTGTGTTGTCTTTCCTTTGGCTACTCCCCTTATCTCAACATTTTAAAATTTTACTGGTTAAACAAGTCTGGGTAGTTTGTTTGGGAGGGTGAAAACCATCAAGGAACTTTACAGAAGTGTATGCCCTGCTCTTCAAGTGTTTTGCCTGATAGGGATATTTTATTTAAAAAGAGCAAGAGAGGCATATGCCAGAGAACTGTATTCTGTCAGACAAGTCCCACCACGTACCCCCAGAGAAGGTAGAAAAAATTCCAGTTAAGAGACTTCCCTAATTGTGTCAGGCTAAGTGACCTCACCATAGAACTTAAACAGTTAATGAAGTCTGGGCTCTCTAGAGGGTGGGTGAATATATAAATGTGCCTCTTGTAAACTGGGGTGAGGAAGGAAATAAATCAGCATAAGTCCCCCCCTCAGGGATCTACATAACCCAGTGAAGACAACTAGTGTTTGGTGAAAAGTATTGCTGTGTATGATAAGGGGAAAGGAAAAAATATTTATTTCTGTATATACGTAATCAATTGTCATTTATATGTGTGTGCAGAATTACTAACATCCTGAAACTCGCTAAAAAGCAAAGGCCTTATGAACGTTTGTTATAGAATTGTCTGCTTAAAATCTGCACCCCTTTGGTGGAAAAAGGGGAAGGACACAGAGCTTGTTAAAGAAACATATACAAAATCTAGAGTGAATTAAGTTAGAGACCTTCCCCAGTGCTGCACATAGTTGCAAACTTATGGAATTGAACTTCCACTTTGCCCTCTGCCAAGAGCTAGAATTGAGGGTAGAAATTCTAAATGCCCTGATTTTTTGCTAAAAAGTAAAGGCCCTACCCACTGATCTACTGGTCCAGATCTGGTGGCTCAGAACTTGCATCCCTGTGGTGGAATAGGGGGAAGGAAACGGAACTGATTAAAGAAAGAGGGGGTGGGGGAAAGGAGGGAAGAAGACAAGAAGCAAACACACACACACACACACACACACACATATATATATATATATATATATATATATATATATATATATATATATATATATATATATATAGTGTAACAGGAACCACTTTTAACCACGGTCTTCTAGGGCACAAATGCAGCACAGGACAGTCACTGTAGTTTAAAAGGCTTTATTTTTCACAGCAATAACAAACAGGCAGTTCATTTTCAAAAGAGGGAAATCCTTCCTCTGCAGCAAAGCTAAGTGCTTTTAAATGTGTCCCAGCACTTCACAACATTCCACAAGTGCTTTGTAAAAATAATGTCCTTTTACAGTTCACAGGAACAAAAGTCTTTTACACAGTGTAACAGACACACACACCAGCCTCTGTAGCTGTATATCTCTCTCTCTAGGCCTAAGTGAGGCTGCTATTTAAACCCTCACAGATTCTAATTAGCCACACCTGTGATTAGCTGCTGGACAGCTTCACAGCTGTCTGGGATAATCAAATACACACTCTTTCTCCCTGGGGTTTTAACTGAAAGGAGAAATAGCATGTACAATGCTTGGTCTTAAATATCTTCCATTTATAACCAGGCCTTGCTTTCTGTCACAATATATATATATAAAGAATTTAATGTAATTGGCAAGAGTCCATAAGCTAGTGACGTATGGGATATACAATCCTACAAGGAGGGGCAAAGTTTCCCAAACCTCAAAATGCCTACAAATACACCCCTCACCACACCCACAATTCAGTTTTTACAAACTTTGCCTCCTATGGAGGTGGTAAAGTAAGTTTGTGCTAAGATTTCTACGTTGATATGCGCTTCTCAGCATTTTGAAGCCTGGTTCATCTCAGAGTACAGTGGATGTCAGAGGGATGTGAAGGGAGTATCACCTATTGAATGCAATGGTTTTCCTCACGGGAGATCTATTTCATAGGTTCTCTGTTATCGGTCGTAGAGATTAATCTCCTACCTCCCTTTTCAGATCAACGATATACTCTCATATACCATTACCTCTACTGATAACTGTTTCAGTACTGGTTTGGCTATCTGCTATATGTGGATGGGTGTCTTTCGGTAAGTATGTTTTTATTACTTAAGACACCCTCAGCTATGGTTTGGCACTTTATGCATTAATATAAAGTTCTAAATATATGTATTGTACTTATATTTGCCATGATTTAGGTTTATGTATTTCCTAGTGATGTCCCGGACTGTTCGCCCGCGAACGGTTCACAGCGAACATAGCTTGTTCGCGTTTGTGGGCGAACACATGGCGATGTTCGATCCGCCCCTATGTCATCATTGAGGAAACTTTGACCCTTTATGTCACAGCCGTCTGACACATTAGAGCCAATCAACATCAGACACTCCCTCACAGACCCTCCCAGCTACTCGTAATCCGCCATTTTAGACTCATAACGACCTTGCTTTCTTAATGAGAGGACGTGTTGTGTTTTTGCTCCTGACATTAATAGGAAAAACATAGCTAGGCTAGTGTATTTAGTGTCCACTATAGTCCAGAAGGACTCCACTCATCTCTGCTGCAAGCACAGCACCCCAAAAAGCCCTTTTTAGGGCTATATTTTGTGCATTTTTTTTATTAGCATTTGCCTGGCTTTCAGGCTGTGTGTTTAAGGCTCACAGCATATGATGTGATTACTGCCACCACTGATATCTCCCTAACAACATTAGTTTAAATTTAACTAACCAAAAAATTTAATTATTTTGCTAGTGTAATTTTTTTTCATTTTCTATCAGGTCTGTGTCACACAGCATATACTCTGGTTCATTGCTCTGTGCCATCCACCAGTGTTTATAACATTATTTTAAATTTAAAAAAAAATAAAAAAAATATTTTGCCTGGGTAATCTAATTACATTTACTATCAGGCCTGTGTCTGTCAGGCTCACTCAGCATTAATATACCTCATTTTGTTTCAGTCTTTTGGTTAATTGGTATGTGCCAGACAGCCACCCAGCACTCATATCTTCACCTTAATTTAAATACAATTTTTTTTTTTTTAAATTTGTTTGATAGTGTAATCTAATATAATTTTCTATCAGGCCTGTGTGTTTTGCTGACATACAGAGCCTACTCTGTTTACTTGCTGCCCTCCCTAGTCTATGAGCCACGACTCATATGTGTTTAACCTTTTTTTAATCCCCCCCCCAAAAAAAAATAATTTAAATCATTTTTCTAGTGTAATCTAATAGTATTTTCTATCAGGCGTGTGTGTATCTGACTTACAGAGCCTACTGTTTTTAATAGCTGCCCTTCCAAGGCTATCAGCCACGACTCATATGTATGTGCTTAACCTTTTTCTTTAAATTCCCCCCAAAAAGTCTATAAATCATTATGCTAGTGTAATCTAATTTTATTTTCTATCAGGCCTGTGTCTAACTGTCTATCTGACTTACACAGCATACTGTTGTTAATTGCTGCCCTACGTAGCAGCCAGCCAGTGCGACCACTCATAGAGTCATATGTGCATTGCACTTCTTAACATAATTTTAATATTAAAATCTAAAATTTTAAAATATTTTGCTAGTCTAATCTAACTTAATTTTCTATCAGGCCTGTGTTTTTGTCACTTACACAGCATACTGTGTTAAATTGCTGCCCTACCTACCATCCACGACTCATATCTGCCAGCCTGTGTGCCAGGCCCAACTAGCCAATTAGTGGCACCAATGATAATTCTTGTAACAGTATATAAAAAAATAAAAATCATAATTTTTTGGACTGCAAATATTCAGTCTCCTAGTGCCATTGAATTGCATTTACCTCCTGCCTGCCACTGCCAGCCTTTTGTGCCAGGCCGTCTAGCCAACTATTTACACCAATCATAATTGTTGTCACAGACAGTATAGTTACTAATTAAAATTAAAAAATGTTTGATTGTTGATCTTAATCCTCAGTTTGCTCGTGCCATAGAATTGCACTTTTCTACTGCCTTCCAAGCCTGTGTGCCAGGCCTACTTGAAAAATATTTACACCAATCATATTTGTTGTCACAGTATTCTTAATAATTAAAAATTAAAATTTTTGGTAATAGTTGTTGTGAATCCTCAGTTTGCTGGTGCCATTGAATTGCACTTCCTCTTGCCTTGCAGCCTGCTGTGTGCCAGGCCCACCTAGCCAATTATTGCCAGCAATCATATTTCTTTTAACAGTATTGCAAAAATTGTCAATCATCACTGTTTTGACTGTCAGTATTCAGTCTCCTAGTGTCCTTGAATTGCATTTACCTCCTGTCTGCCAGCCTTTTGTGCCAGGCCGTCTTGCCAACTATTTACACCAATCATAATTGTTGTCACAGTATAGTTACTAATTAAAATTAAAAAATTCTTGATTGTTGATCTTAATCCTCAGTTTGCTCGTGCCCTAGAATTGCACTTTTCTACTGCCTTCCAAGCCTGTGTGCCAGGCCTACTTGAAAAATATTTACATCAATCATATTTGTCGTCACAGTATTCTTAATAATTAAAAATTAAAATTTTTGGTAATAGTTGTTGCAAATCCTCAGTTTGCTGGTGCCAGTGAATTGCACTTTCCTCCTGTCTTGCAGCCTGCTGTGTGCCAGGCCCACCTAGCCAATTATTGCCAGCAATCATATTTCTTTTAACAGTATTGCAAAAATTGTCAATCATCACTGTTTTGACTGTCAGTATTCAGTCCCCTAGTGTCCTTGAATTGCATTTACCCTCCTGCCTGCCAGCCTTTTGTGCCAGGCCGTCTTGCCAACTATTTAACCCAATCATAATTGTTGTCACAGTATAGTTACTAATTAAAATTAAAAAATTCTTGATTGTTGATCTTAATCCTCAGTTTGCTCGTGCCCTAGAATTGCACTTTTCTACTGCCTTCCAAGCCTGTGTGCCAGGCCTACTTGAAAAATATTTACACCAATCATATTTGTTGTCACAGTATTCTTAATAATTAAAAATTAAAATTTTTGGTAATAGTTGTTGTGAATCCTCAGTTTGCTGGTGCCATTGAATTGCACTTTCCTCCTGCCTTGCAGCCTGCTGTGTGCCAGGCCCACCTAGCCAATTATTGCCAGCAATCATATTTCTTTTAACAGTATTGCAAAAATTGTCAATCATCACTGTTTTGACTGTCAGTATTCAGTCTCCTAGTGTCCTTGAATTGCATTTACCTCCTGTCTGCCAGCCTTTTGTGCCAGGCCGTCTTGCCAACTATTTACACCAATCATATTGTTGTCACAGTATAGTTACTAATTAAAATTAAAAAATTCATGATTGTTGATCTTAATCCTCAGTTTGCTTGTGCCCTAGAATTGCACTTTTCTACTGCCTTCCAAGCCTGTGTGCCAGGCCTACTTGAAAAATATTTACACCAATCATATTTGTTGTCACAGTATTCTTAATAATTAAAAAGTAACATTTTTGGTAATAGTTGTTGTGAATCCTCAGTTTGCTGGTGCCATTGAATTGCACTTTCCTCCTGCCTTGCAGCCTGCTGTGTGCCAGGCCCACCTAGCCAGTTATTGCCAGCAATTATATTTCTTTTAACAGTATTGCAAAAATTGTCAATCATCACTGTTTTGACTGTCAGTAATCAGTCTCCTAGTGTCCTTGAATTGCATCTACCTCTTGCCTGCCAGCCTTTTGTGCCAGGCCGTCTTGCCAACTACTTACACCAATCATAATTGTTGTCACAGTATAGTTGCTAATTAAAATTAAAAAATTCTTGATTGTTGATCTTAATCCTCAGTTTGCTCGTGCCCTAGAATTGCACTAGGTAATAGTGATCAGTCTCAGTCAGGCAGCATTACCGACATGGAGGTACGGTGTGATGATGATGATGATGTTGTACCCGCTGCTGCTTCCTTTCTTGATGTTTCAGATACAAGTGAAGCGGTTGATGATGATGTGTCGGTGGATGTCACGTGGGTGCCTGCTAGAAGAGAAGAAGAAGAGGGGGAAAGTTCAGATGGGAGACAGAGAGGAGGAGGAGGAGACGATTTGGAAGCATGGGGAGGTCGTCTCAAGGAGCTAGTGGCACAGTCAGACAGCATGCATCGTCACCAGGGGTCAGCCAGACAGCACGCCGACGCCCATCAACGCATGCTGTTGCCACCACCAGAATGCCGTCATCGCAGAGCTCAGCAGTGTGGCATTTTTTGTGTGTGTCTGCCTCTGACAACAGCGATGCCATTTGCAACCTGTGTCAAAAGAAACTGAGTCGTGGGAAGTCCAACACCCACCTAGGTACAACTGCTTTGCGAAGGCACATGGTCTCCCATCACAAACGCTGATGGGAAGAACACATGAGTAGAAGCAGCACACAAAGTGAAAGCCGCCCTCCTCCTCCTGCTCCAGCATCTTCAGCCACGTCAACCAGTGCTGTCCTACTTGCCCCCTCTCAACCATCCTCCACTCAGTCTCTCTTACGTAGCAGTTCCTGGTCATCTGCCCACAGTCAGGTGTCTGTCAAGGACATGTTTGAGCGTAAGAAGCCAATTTCTCAAAGTCACCCCCTTGCCCGGTGTCTGACAGCTGGCTTGTCTGAACTCTTAGCCCGCCAGCTTTTACCATACAAGCTGGTGGAGTCTGATGCTTTCAAAAAATTTGTATCTATTGGGACACCGCAGTGGAAGGTACCTGGCAGAAATTTATTTTCACAAAAGGCAATCCCAAACCTGTACTCTGTTGTTCGAAAGGAAGTTATGGCATGTCTGGCACACAGCGTTGGGGCAAGGGTCCATATGACCACGGATAGCTGGTCTGCAAAGCATGGTCAGGGCAGGTATATCACCTACACAACACATTGGGTAAACCTGCTGACTTCTGACAAGCATGGAATGCGTGGCTCTGCAGAAGAGTTGGTGACACCGCCACGACTTGCAGGCAGGCCTGCTGCTACCTCCTCTACTCCTCATACTTCATCCTCTTCCATAACCTCTTCCTCGGCTGAGTCCTCTTCAACTTCTGTGTCTTGCTCCACATCTATGGCACCCCCCCAGCTCCCCAGGTACTATGCTACATCCCGGGTACGGCAGTGTCACGCCGTCTTGGGGTTAAGTTGCCTGAAAGCGGAGAGTCACACCGCACCAGCACTCCTGACCGCCCTGAACGCACAGGTGGATAAGTGGCTGACTCCGCACCAACTGGAGATTGGCAAGGTTGTTTCTGACAATGGAAGTAATTTGGTGGCGGCATTGAAATTGGGCAAGTTGACACATGTGCTGTGCATGGCACATGTGTGTAATCTAATTGTACAACGATTTGTCCATAAGTACCCAGGCTTACAGGACGTCCTGAAGCAGGCCAGGAAGGTGTGTGGCCATTTCAGGCGTTCCTACACGGCCATGGCGCACTTGTCTGATATCCAGCGTCGAAACAACCTGCCAGTGAGGCGCTTGATTTGTGACAGCCCTATACGGTGGAATTCAACACTCCTAATGTTTGACCGCCTGCTACAGCAAGAAAAAGCTGTTAATGAGTATTTGTATGACCGGGGTGCTAGGCCAGCCTCTGGGGAGCTGGGGATATTTTTTCCAAATTACTGGACGCTCATGCGCAATGCCTGTAGGCTCATGTGTCCTTTTGAGGACTAATTAGCCACACCTGTGATTAGCTGCTGGACAGCTTCACAGCTGTCTGGGATAATCAAATACACACTCTTTCTCCCTGGGGTTTTAACTGAAAGGAGAAATAGCATGTACAATGCTTGGTCTTAAATATCTTCCATTTATAACCAGGCCTTGCTTTCTGTCACAATATATATATATAAAGAATTTTATGTAATTGGCAAGAGTCCATAAGCTAGTGACGTATGGGATATACAATCCTACAAGGAGGGGCAAAGTTTCCCAAACCTCAAAATGCCTACAAATACACCCCTCACCACACCCACAATTCAGTTTTTACAAACTTTGCCTCCTATGGAGGTGGTAAAGTAAGTTTGTGCTAAGATTTCTACGTTGATATGCGCTTCTCAGCATTTTGAAGCCTGTTTCATCTCAGAGTACAGTGGATGTCAGAGGGATGTGAAGGGAGTATCACCTATTGAATGCAATGGTTTTCCTCACGGGAGATCTATTTCATAGGTTCTCTGTTATCGGTCGTAGAGATTAATCTCCTACCTCCCTTTTCAGATCAACGATATACTCTCATATACCATTACCTCTACTGATAACTGTTTCAGTACTGGTTTGGCTATCTGCTATATGTGGATGGGTGTCTTTCGGTAAGTATGTTTTTATTACTTAAGACACCCTCAGCTATGGTTTGGCACTTTATGCATTAATATAAAGTTCTAAATATATGTATTGTACTTATATTTGCCATGATTTAGGTTTATGTATTTCCTAGTGATGTCCCGGACTGTTCGCCCGCGAACGGTTCACAGCGAACATAGCTTGTTCGCGTTTGTGGGCGAACACATGGCGATGTTCGATCCGCCCCTATGTCATCATTGAGGAGACTTTGACCCTTTATGTCACAGCCGTCTGACACATTAGAGCCAATCAACATCAGACACTCCCTCACAGACCCTCCCAGCTACTCGGAATCCGCCATTTTAGACTCATAACGACCTTGCTTTCTTAATGAGAGGACGTGTTGTGTTTTTGCTCCTGACATTAATAGGAAAAACATAGCTAGGCTAGTGTATTTAGTGTCCACTATAGTCCAGAAGGACTCCACTCATCTCTGCTGCAAGCACAGCACCCCAAAAAGCCCTTTTTAGGGCTATATTTTGTGCATTTTTTTTTTATTAGCATTTGCCTGGCTTTCAGGCTGTGTGTTTAAGGCTCACAGCATATGATGTGATTACTGCCACCACTGATATCTCCCTAACAACATTAGTTTAAATTTAACTAACCAAAAAATTTAATTATTTTGCTAGTGTAATTTTTTTTCATTTTCTATCAGGTCTGTGTCACACAGCATATACTCTGGTTCATTGCTCTGTGCCATCCACCAGTGTTTCAGTCTTTTGGTTAATTGGTATGTGCCAGACAGCCACCCAGCACTCATATCTTCACCTTAATTTAAATACAATTTTTTTTTTTTTAAATTTGTTTGATAGTGTAATCTAATATAATTTTCTATCAGGCCTGTGTGTTTTGCTGACATACAGAGCCTACTCTGTTTACTTGCTGCCCTCCCTAGTCTATGAGCCACGACTCATATGTGTTTAACCTTTTTTTAATTCCCCCCCCCAAAAAAAAATAATTTAAATCATTTTTCTAGTGTAATCTAATAGTATTTTCTATCAGGCGTGTGTGTATCTGACTTACAGAGCCTACTGTTTTTAATAGCTGCCCTTCCAAGGCTATCAGCCACGACTCATATGTATGTGCTTAACCTTTTTCTTTAAATTCCCCCAAAAAAGTCTATAAATCATTATGCTAGTGTAATCTAATTTTATTTTCTATCAGGCCTGTGTCTAACTGTCTATCTGACTTACACAGCATACTGTTGTTAATTGCTGCCCTACGTAGCAGCCAGCCAGTGCGACCACTCATAGAGTCATATGTGCATTGCACTTCTTAACATAATTTTAATATTAAAATCTAAAATTTTAAAATATTTTGCTAGTGTAATCTAACTTAATTTTCTATCAGGCCTGTGTTTTTGTCACTTACACAGCATACTGTGTTAAATTGCTGCCCTACCTACCATCCACGACTCATATCTGCCAGCCTGTGTGCCAGGCCCAACTAGCCAATTAGTGGCACCAATGATAATTCTTGTAACAGTATATAAAAAAATAAAAATCATAATTTTTTGGACTGCAAATATTCAGTCTCCTAGTGCCATTGAATTGCATTTACCTCCTGCCTGCCACTGCCAGCCTTTTGTGCCAGGCCGTCTAGCCAACTATTTACACCAATCATAATTGTTGTCACAGACAGTATAGTTACTAATTAAAATTAAAAAATGTTTGATTGTTGATCTTAATCCTCAGTTTGCTCGTGCCATAGAATTGCACTTTTCTACTGCCTTCCAAGCCTGTGTCCCAGGCCTACTTGAAAAATATTTACACCAATCATATTTGTTGTCACAGTATTCTTAATAATTAAAAATTAAAATTTTTGGTAATAGTTGTTGTGAATCCTCAGTTTGCTGGTGCCATTGAATTGCACTTCCTCCTGCCTTGCAGCCTGCTGTGTGCCAGGCCCACCTAGCCAATTATTGCCAGCAATCATATTTCTTTTAACAGTATTGCAAAAATTGTCAATCATCACTGTTTTGACTGTCAGTATTCAGTCTCCTAGTGTCCTTGAATTGCATTTACCTCCTGTCTGCCAGCCTTTTGTGCCAGGCCGTCTTGCCAACTATTTACACCAATCATAATTGTTGTCACAGTATAGTTACTAATTAAAATTAAAAAATTCTTGATTGTTGATCTTAATCCTCAGTTTGCTCGTGCCCTAGAATTGCACTTTTCTACTGCCTTCCAAGCCTGTGTGCCAGGCCTACTTGAAAAATATTTACATCAATCATATTTGTCGTCACAGTATTCTTAATAATTAAAAATTAAAATTTTTGGTAATAGTTGTTGCGAATCCTCAGTTTGCTGGTGCCAGTGAATTGCACTTTCCTCCTGTCTTGCAGCCTGCTGTGTGCCAGGCCCACCTAGCCAATTATTGCCAGCAATCATATTTCTTTTAACAGTATTGCAAAAATTGTCAATCATCACTGTTTTGACTGTCAGTATTCAGTCCCCTAGTGTCCTTGAATTGCATTTACCTCCTGCCTGCCAGCCTTTTGTGCCAGGCCGTCTTGCCAACTATTTAACCCAATCATAATTGTTGTCACAGTATAGTTACTAATTAAAATTAAAAAATTCTTGATTGTTGATCTTAATCCTCAGTTTGCTCGTGCCCTAGAATTGCACTTTTCTACTGCCTTCCAAGCCTGTGTGCCAGGCCTACTTGAAAAATATTTACACCAATCATATTTGTTGTCACAGTATTCTTAATAATTAAAAATTAAAATTTTTGATAATAGTTGTTGTGAATCCTCAGTTTGCTGGTGCCATTGAATTGCACTTTCCTCCTGCCTTGCAGCCTGCTGTGTGCCAGGCCCACCTAGCCAATTATTGCCAGCAATCATATTTCTTTTAACAGTATTGCAAAAATTGTCAATCATCACTGTTTTGACTGTCAGTATTCAGTCTCCTAGTGTCCTTGAATTGCATTTACCTCCTGTCTGCCAGCCTTTTGTGCCAGGCCGTCTTGCCAACTATTTACACCAATCATAATTGTTGTCACAGTATAGTTACTAATTAAAATTAAAAAATTCATGATTGTTGATCTTAATCCTCAGTTTGCTTGTGCCCTAGAATTGCACTTTTCTACTGCCTTCCAAGCCTGTGTGCCAGGCCTACTTGAAAAATATTTACACCAATCATATTTGTTGTCACAGTATTCTTAATAATTAAAAATTAAAATTTTTGGTAAAAGTTGTTGAATTTGAGACGCAAAAACTTCTGAGGAGGACCTAGTTGAATGGCTAACACAGGACACCCAATCTTCTTCAGCTTCCACTGCTAGTCCTCCTAACCTTGACGCACCATCTACGTCCAGCTGTGCTTTGGGCAGGTCTCAAGTGACCAGTGCCACTCCCCGCCTGTCGCCACCACCAACACTAGCACCACAGCCGCTTCACTTGATCTGTCACAGGAGTTATTGACACATCATTTGGAAGAAATGAGTGATGCGCAACCATCATTGACAGAGGATGTAGATAATAGTGATCAGTCTCAGTCAGGCAGCATTACCGACATGGAGGTACGGTGTGATGATGATGATGATGTTGTACCCGCTGCTGCTTCCTTTCTTGATGTTTCAGATACAAGTGAAGCGGTTGATGATGATGTGTCGGTGGATGTCACGTGGGTGCCTGCTAGAAGAGAAGAAGAAGAGGGGGAAAGTTCAGATGGGAGACAGAGAGGAGGAGGAGGAGACGATTTGGAAGCATGGGGAGGTCGTCTCAAGGAGCTAGTGGCACAGTCAGACAGCATGCATCGTCACCAGGGGTCAGCAAGACAGCACGCCGATGCCCATCAACGCATGCTGTTGCCACCACCAGAATGCCGTCATCGCAGAGCTCAGCAGTGTGGCATTTTTTGTGTGTGTCTGCCTCTGACAACAGCGATGCCATTTGCAACCTGTGTCAAAAAGAA
>NW_026512188.1:136431-179293 GCF_027579735.1 Bombina bombina
TATTTGGGGAAAAACATATTTAGGAAAAAAAATTCTTACCTGGGGTTTAGTCTTTTTTCAAATTGACTGTTCTTTTCTTTCAATTTCGTGGGCAAAATTAGGCCCGCGAGGGTGCAAAATGACAAAGTTTATTGCGTCATTCTTGGCGCAAGAATTTTTTTGCGCGAAGGTATGTCCGATGATACAAATTCGTCATTTCCAGCGTCTTAGTTAAAGCCAAATTCCTTGCATAAGGTTGCATCGTTAATGAAGCAAGTGTGTCATTCCCGGATGTTGTTAGCGCCAAAAAAATTCAATTACGTTGTGCGTCATACTTGGCGCCAAATAATTTCATTATTTTAAACCCCATTCCTATATGCCTCTTGCCTTTTTTCTATGTCTGAAACTGCCATATAAGGAAATTGATAATTTTGCTTTATATGTTGTTTTTTCTCTTACATTTTGCAAGATGTCTCAATCTGATCCTGTCTCAGAAATTACTATTGGAACCCTGCTGCCTGATAAGTTCTACCAAAGCTAAGTGCATTTGTTGTAAACTTGTGGAGATTATATCTCCAGCTGTGGTCTGTAATAGTTGTCATGATAATCTTTTACATGCAGATAATGTGTCCATCAGTAATAGTACATTGCCTGTTGCTGTTCCTTCAACATCTAATGTACAAGATATACCTGTGAATTTAAAAGAATTTATTGCTGATTCAATTCAGAAGACTTTGTCTGCCATCCCACCTTCTAATAAACGTAAAAGGTATTTTAAAACTTCTCATAAAGTTGATTAAATTTCTAATGACCGACAACATACTGAATTATCCTCCTTTGATGAGGATCTATCTGTTTCAGAAGATCCTTCCTCAGATATTGACACTGACAAATCTAATTATTTATTTAAAATGGAGTATATTCGTTCTTTGTTAAAAGAAGTGTTGATTACATTGGATATTGAGGAAACTAGTCCTCTTGATATTAAAACTAGTAAACATTTAAATTCTGTTTATAAACCTCTTGTGGTTACTCAAGAGGTTTTTCCAGTTCCTGATGCTATTTTTTATATCATTTCTAAGGAATCGAATAGGCCTGGTACTTCTTTTATTCCTTCTTCAAGGTTTAAAAAATTGTATCCTTTGCCAGCAGTTACATTGGAGTTTTGGGAAAAGATCCCCAAAGTTGATGGGGCTATCTCTACTCTTGCTAAACGTACTACTATTCCTATGGAAGATAGTACTTCTTTTAAAGATCCTTTAGATAGGAAACTTGAATCTTAGCTAAGGAAAGCCTATTTGTATTTGGGTCATCTTCTCAGGGCTGCAATTTCTTTGGCTGATGTTGCAGCTGCATCAACTTTTTGGTTGGAAAATTTAGCGCAACAAGAATTGGATTCTGATTTGTCTAGCATTGTTCACTTGCTTCAACATGCTAATCATTTTATTTGTGATGCCATTTTTGATATCATCAAAATTGATGTTAAATCTGTCTTTAGCTATTTTAGCTAGAAGTGCTTTGTGGCTTAAATCTTGGAATGCTGACATGACTTCTAAGTCCAGATTGCTATCTCTTTCTTTCCAAGGTAATTAGTTATTTGTTTCTCAGTTGGATTAGATTAGTCAGTGGAGGGGGAAGGGAGATTTTTTGCCTCAGGATAAAATACCTAAGGGTAAATCTAAAGCTTCTAACCGTTTTCGTTCCTTTCAACAAAATAAGGAACAGAAAATTAATCCTTCCCGCAAGGAATCTGTTTCCAATTGGAAACCTTCTTCAAATTGGAATAAATCAAAGCCATTTAAGAAATTAAAGCCAGCTCCCAAGTCCGCATGAAGGTGCGGCCCTCATTCCAGTTTAGCTGGTAGGGGGTAGATTAAGATTTTTCAAGGATGTTTGGATAAATTCTGTCAAAAATCAATGGATTCTGAGTATTGTATCTCAGGGGTACCGAGTAAGTCTTCCTGTGAGAAGATATTTTCTCATCCCAGCAAATCAAGTAAAGGTTCAGGCTTTCCTGAAGTGTGTTTCAGACCTGGAGTTTTCAGGGGTAATCATGCCAGTTCTATTTCAGGAACAGGGTCTGGGGGTTTTATTCAAATCTATTCATTGTCCCAAAGAAAGAAAATTCATTCAGACCAGTTCTGGATCTGAAAATTTTGAATTGTTATGTAAGAGTACCAACTTTCAAAATGGTGACTATACGGACTATTCTGCCTTTTGTTCAGCAAGGACATTATATGTCCACAATAGACTTGCAGGATGCATATCTTCATATTCCGATTCATCCAGATCATTATCAGTTTCTGAGATTCTCTTTTCTAGACAAGTATTTCCAATTTGTCGCTCTTCGTTTTGGCCTAGCGACAGCTCCAAGAATCTTTTCAAAGGTTCTCGGTGACCTACTCTCTGTAATCAGAGAGCGGGGTATTGCGGTGTTTCCTTATTTGGACGATATCTTGGTACTAGCTTAGTCTTTACGTTCTGCAGAATCTCACATGAATCAACTAGTGCTGTTTCTTTGAAAACATGGTTGGAGGATCAATTTACCAAAAAGTTCTTTGATTCCTCAGACAAGGGTAACCTTTTTAGGTTTCCAGATAGATTCAGTGTCCATGACTCTGTCTCTAACAGACAAGAGACATTTAAAATTGGTTGCAACCTGTCGGAACCTTCAATCTCAGTCTTTCCCTTCAGTAGCTATGTGCATGGAAGTTTTAGATCTCATGACTGCAGCATCGGAAGCGATCCCCTTTGCTTGTTTTCACATGAGACCTCCAATTGTGCAGGGATTATACAAGGATATCACAATAAATATCCTTAAATCCCAATGTTCGACTATCTCTGACTTGGTGGTTAGATCACCATCGTATAGTTCAAGGGGCCTCTTTTGTTCGTCCAACCTGGACTGTGATCACAACAGATGCGAGTCTTTTAGGTTGGGGAGCTGTTTGGGGATCTCTGACAGCACAAGAGATTTGGAAATCTCAAGAGGCAAGATTACCAATCAATATTTTGGAACTCTATGCGCTTTTCAGGGCTCTTCAGATTTGGCCTCTGTTGAAGAGAGAACCGTTCATTTGTTTTCAGACAGACAATATCACAACTGTGACATATATCAATCATCAGGGTGGGACTCACAGTCCCCAAGCTATGAAAGAAGTTTCTCGGATACTTTCTTGGGCAGAATCCAGATCCTGTCTAATTTCTGCAGTTCATATCCCAGGTGTAGACAATTGGGATGCGGATTATCTCATCCGTCAGACTTCTGGATGTGTTTTCACAGGTTGTTCAGATGTGGAGTCTTGCAGAAATAGATCTCATGGCTTCTCATCTAAACAAGAAACTTCCCAGATACCTGTCCAGGTCCAGGGATCCTCAGGTGGAAGCAGTGGATGCGTTGTCACTTGGTGTTATCAACCTGCTTATATTTTCCCACCTCTAGTTCTTCTTCCAAGAGTGATCTCCAAAATCATCATGGAGCAATCGTTTGTGTTGCTGGTGGCTCCAGCATGGCCTCACAGGTTTTGTTCGGATGTCCAGTTGCCAACCTTGGCCACTTCCATTAAGGCCGGACCTTCTGTCTCAAGGTCTGTTTTTCTATCAGGATCTCAAATCATTAAATTTGAAGGTATGGAAATTGAATGCCTAGTGCTTAGTCATAGAGGTTTCTCTGACTCAGTGATTAATATTATGTTACAGGCTTGTAAATCTGTTTCTAGAAAGATTTATTATCAAGTTTGGAAGATTTATATTTCATGGTGTTCTCATAAATTCTCTTGGCATTCATTCAGAATTCCTAGAATTTTACAGTTTCTTCAGGATGGTTTGGATAAGGGTTTGTCTGCAAGTTCCTTGAAGGGTCAAATCTCTGCTCTTTCTGTTTTATTTCACAGAAAGATTGCTAAACTTCCTGATATTCACTGTTTTGTACAGGCTTTGGTTCATATCAAGCCTGTCATTAAATCAATCTCTCCTCCTTGGAGTCTTAATTTGGTTTTGAAGGCTTTACAGGCTCCTCCGTTTGAGCCTATGCATTCTTTGGACATTAAACTACTTTCTTGGAAAGTGTTGTTCCTTTTTGCCATCTCTTCTGCTAGAAGAGTTTCTGAATTATCTGCTCTTTCTTTTGAATCCCCTTTTCTGATTTTTCATCAGGATAGTGGGTTTGCAGACTTCATTTAAATTCATACCTAAGGTTGTGAATTCTAACAACATTAATAGTGAAATTGTTGTTCCTTCCTTGTGTCCTAATCCTAAAAATTCTTTGGAGAGATCCTTACATTCTTTGGATGTGGTAAGAGCTTTGAAATATTATGTTGAAGCTACTAAAGATTTCAGGAAGACTTCTAGTCTTTTTGTTATCTTTTTTGGTTCTAGGAAAGGTCAGAAGGCTTCTGCTGTTTCCTTGGCTTCGTGGTTAAAGCTTTTGATTCATCAGGCTTATTTGGAGCCGGGTCAAGCCCCGCCACAGAGAATCACATCTCATTCTACTAGATCAGTCTCCACTTCATGAGCTTTTAAGAATGAAGCTTCAGTTGATCAGATTTGCAAAGCAGCAACTTGGTCTTCTTTGCATACATTTACTAAATTTTACCGTTTTGATGTATTTGCTTCTTCAGAAGCAGTTTTTAGTAAAAAAAGTTCTTCAGGAAACTGTTTCAGTTTGATTCTTCTGCTTATGTTTTAAGTTTTTCTTTTCATTTATGAGATTAAACTTATATTTTGGGTTGTGGATTAATTTTTTTCAGCGAAAAATGGCTGTTTTTATTTTATCCCTCCCTCTCTAGTGACTCTTGCGTGGAGTTCCACATCTTGGGTATTGCTATCCTATACGTCACTAGCTCATGGACTCTTGCCAATTACATGAAAGAAAACATTAATGTATGTAAGAACTTACCTGATAAATTAATTTCTTTCATATTGGCAAGAGTCCATGAGGGCCATCCTTTTTATGGTGGTTATGATTTTTTTGTATAAAGCACAATAATTTCCAAATTACTTTGTTGATGATTTTTACTCCTTTATTTATCACCCCACTATTTGGCTATTCGTTAAACTGAATTGTGGGTGTGGTGAGGGGTGTATTTATAGGCATTTTGAGGTTTGGGAAACTTTGCCCCTCCTGGTAGGATTGTATATCCCATACGTCACTAGGTCATGGACTCTTACCAATATGAAAGAAATTAATTTATCAGTTACGTTCTTACATAAATTATGTTTTTTCTTTATACAAGTCCATAGCCACCTTGGTTAAAGAGACCCTGCTTAAAGTGTTATACATAATTGCAGAATGTTGGAACTGTGTCTCCCCATGCTAAGTGACAAAATTGTGAAGATAAAATGTATATTGGTTAAGTTCCCATATTTGGTGGTCATGCCCTCTTCTCCAAAAATACTGGGAAGTTATCGCTAATTGCATAAACACTACATTAGGGCTCTCTATCACGCTCTCTCATAGTATGGTTAGGTAAATGACACCCTTCCCATTTCTTGCTTATAACGAAGAAAATTATTCCGAAGTCTGCTCAACTGCGCTAAACGTCTTATACCCCGGTTCTGGAAATCAATGCAAACACCTAACTTTCCCATGTGGTTAAGAGAAGTAGTATACCAAAAACACAAAAGTGAGAAAACCTAGTACCTAACAAGAATTAAATAACGTCCCATCTCAAGTATACTGCACAAACAGGAGCAATGTAAACAAACAGTCTTAGGTTGTGGACAGATGTCGAAATAAAGTTCAGGCAATGAGGCAGTGGTGCATAATACAGGAATATGCAGATATATAGAATGATACAGTCTCACCTCTGCTTTTAGCTTCACACAGTATTCCTCTGTTTTTCCCTTGAGGTCACAGAATTACCGCTGGGTTTCTGCACACTCGCACCCACCAGGGGGGCGTGTACAGTGCTGTATCAGATGTAATCCACAGAACGTTCTGTAAATCTTTACACTCACTTGCCGCTTGCCGAGTGTTCAGCCGAATCACTCCTTCAAAGGATCAGAAGCATACCGCCCACCAGGGGGCGTGTCCAGGACTCTACCGGACAATCCTCCAATCCGAGTGCTCGACTGAATTTCGTCACACCCGTTGTCCACCAATCCAAGGACTGCAGCCTGGAATCATAGGAATCCTCCGTTCAGGTAGACGGAACTTTAGCACCGAACCGGCTTTTCACATGTGTGATAATGGGATCTCCCAGCTGCCGCTTGACCAATACAGACCAATACAGATCCGGTGGTTGCTCCCAGGAAAGCAGAGAAGTGGACGAGGCAGGGGACTAACGCTCTCCAGGCAAAAGTATAGAGTCCACCAAAGAAAGCAAGTGAGAGCGTTAGTGTAAAAATAAAATATAACCTTTATTGGTATATATAAAATAGGACAACACAGTGTCAAAAGAGCAGAGATGGGGCACCTCTGGCTGGCAGGCTTACGTGTTTCGGCATAGCCGTAATCATAGCATACTGAAGCCAGCCACAGGTGTTCCTTATGTACAAAATAAGAACAACCTCATTGGCTAAAAACATATTGAAAAACAACACGCCCTGAGTTTATTTTAACCCCTTACATACTGGTTGTGAAGTAAAGATGACAGAGCAACAAGAGGTTATGAAACCATTTCTTATACATATATTTTTCTGGTATTACTTATTAACAAATAAATAAAATAAATACCATGGTTCAAATGCCATTATCTACAGTGTATTTGTTTGACCTAAATATTCTTTAACAAAGCCATAATGATACAAATTATGAATTAAAGGTCAAATAAATGGCGAAGTGTTACCACATAGTAATTTAATTTCTAAATACTTATTCTTCTGGGTTTGTAATTGTGTACCACACATGAGAGTAAAGGCCGCTTATTCAGGCTTCTAAGAACCTTTTACACAACTATGCGGTCATATATGCCGCTTGATTGTTTAGACCCACTCTCTGTGATTAAAACACAAAAAACAAAAACAGAGTTATTTGAAAAATTACCTCTATGCAATGATGTTTACAATATACATATAGAGACACAATCTCCTATTTTCTAAATCCGTTAGTGGACATATTTATAATTCTACAGAAGCCTATATTCTAAGAGATGGAATAGAAGATATATCACTAAAATGAAACTGTAATACGTATTTATATACATAAGTGTAGTGTGTAAGATGATTATTTAGTTAGTATGAATAACAGTGAGAAAATCTTTAAGGATGTAATTGTATAGAAATAGCATGGAATGAAGAATTTATTTCTATTCCCAGTAATTTATAAGATCAAACTCAGAGTTCAATCCTTTTGGGACTCTGGTTTCCATCTTAAAAATCCACAGCATCTCTCTTTTAGAGAGTGCTACTTCACGGTCACCCCCTCTTCTCGGTCTAGGTACCATATCAATAGGCTGCCACGAGAAACAAGTCAGGTCTTGTCCGTGGATTTGGGCGAAGTGATGTACTATAGGAGTAGTAGCCTTGCCCACTTCTGATGTCCCTTGTCGTGAGCCTAATGTATTGTTTTCCACATCTAGTGCAGGTAACGCAATAGATAACGAAGGTGGATGTACAATTTAGGCAGAAATTTATTTCATAGGAGATACCGGTCACAGTGGAGCAAAAGTGTTCTGACATGGTCAGGTATTCACATGCCCCACATCTAGAGCTGCCACATTTGTAGGACCCTTTGCTAGTTAACCAAGCACTTCCTTGTGAAATGGATTTCGGTAGGACAGTTGGAGACAAGATATTTCCTATAGTTTTGTTGCGTCTATAGGAACATCTAAGTCCTTCTTTTACGCATTGTATTAGTCTATCATCTGCCACCAGCATATTAAAGTGATGTTTTACAATATTACAGACCTCTTCATACTGGTCGCTGTAGTCTGTCACGAAGGTTACCCCTTTCATGGTATCCTTAGTTTTCCGATCTTTGTCTTTTAATAGGTCTTGTCTGTTCAGATTTTTAACTTCCCTCTGGGCCCTATTAACTACCTTTTTTGGATAGCCTCTCTGTAGGAGGCGTTTTTTAACTTCCATCATCTGCATCTCACCTTCTCTGGTGTCAGAGCAATTACGTTTTGCCCTCATAAGTTGGCCTTTCGCTATGCCATATGGCACATGCTTGGGGTGGCAGCTCTTGGCATGCAACAAAGAGTTGCCAGAGATTGGTTTTCTGTACAGACATGTTTTTACTGAGCCCTGAGGGCTACCACTTAAGACTATATCCAGATAGTTTATCTGAGTCTGTTGAATCTCACTCGTAAATTTAAGGCCTATGTCATTGACATTAAGCCCTTCAATGAATGTTTTTAGGACATTATAGTCACCGTGCCATATGAGAATCAGATTGGCGATAAAACGGCGATAAAAAAACGATACAGTCACGTGATAGATTCCTATCTCCAAAGATGTGGGACAGCTCCCACCAACCCATGAAGAGGTTGGCATAGGAGGGGGCAAACTTGGCCCCCATCGCCGTCCCACACCTCTGGAGATAAAAGACACCCTGAAACTCAAAAAAGTTGTGAGTTAGTAAAAACTCAGTCACCTGTAGAATATACTGTTGGAAATCTATCGTGAAAAAGGACCAATTTTTTAGAAAGAATGATACAGCTTCCAATCCTTTGGAATGTGGGATGGTAGAATAAAGTGCTGTAACATCAATGGTTGCCCATAGATGTACCCCTTCCTGCCATTTAATGTCCTGTACCAAATTCATTAAGAGAAGTAGATCATATTTTATCTTTAGAAAAAATACACTACACCTTTATGGGAAAACAAGATTTTATTGCAGATATTCTATACATCTGGGAACAAAGGTCACGACAGTGATACATTACAATACACTACATTATTCACTCTAAGCAATGGTTTGAAATCAATAAAATTAGCAGAATTATCTAAATAAATATCAAGTGTTTTGGTAATATGTAAATCCTTCCTATAGATATGCCTCTAAATGGAGCAAATCGAGAGACTGCTCTTCTATACTGTGTACAACCACTGCCAGGAGTTAAGTCGATTTATGTTTATTGACTTGTTGTCATTATCTCTAGCGATTACCTGTCTACATATCTATGTTATTGCTACTGTCTTGTAACCAATTATTTGTATAACTGCATTCCCTGTACACCTGTTTGAAAACTTAAAGGGACACTGTACCCAAATTTTTTCTTTTGTGATTCAGATAGAGCATGCAATTTGAAGCAACTTTCTAACGTACTCCTATTATCAAATTTTCTTCATTCTCTTGGTATGTTTATTTGAAAAGCAAGAATTTAAGTTTAGATGCCGGCCCCTTTTTGGTGAACAACCTGGGTTGTCCTTGCTGATTGGGCAGCACCAATAAACAATTGCTGTCCATGGTTCTGAACCACAAATTTGCTGTCTCCTCAGCTTAAATGCCTTCTTTTTCAAATAAAGATATCAAGAGAACGAAGAAAAATTGATAATAGAAGTAAATTAGAAAGTTGCTTAAAATTGCATGCTCTATCTGAATCACAAAAGAAAAAATTTGGGTACAGTGTCCCTTTAATAAAACAGTTGAATTTAAAGTGCATTTGTTCTAACAAGGTTCTTTTTCTCTTATCTCTCAAAAAATCTTGCAATATTAGTTACTGAGGGTGGTATATAACTATATCTGATAAGTGATGTATTATAGGATACTGAATGTGGTATATAATAATATTCTGAGTTATTGTAGATAGGAATCAAGACTGTCACTCCTACTGAATAACGGGGGGTCTAATAAGTGCAGATATCGCCCCTGAGTATATCTTGGATTAGAGACCCTGTTCAGTCTTATTTTTAATTGCAGAACCCTTGAAACGGTCAAGGGGCAAAAACAGTGAGATAAAGTTTGTTTAGGGGAAATTGTCATTAGCTTTGAGTTGTTGAAGTGGTTTGAAATATCTTTCAAAGGTGTATTTGTTCTTATTTTTTTTTTTAAATCCACGCTACATAAGTTAGTGAAAAGTGGTTTACAATCATACACCATGAGATACTGAATGTGGTTTATAATAATATTCTGAGAAATTGTATATGGGAAGTGATATCTTTATTTTTGTTAATCTCTGTTGAATATTGGGGGGCTTAACAGGTGTAGATATCTCCTCTGAGTATTTCCCGTTTTTTTTTTAGTTTTTTTTTTCTTCTTTTCATAATTATCACATAGGACACTATACAACACTTCAATTATACCAGATTATTACTAAAATTACCCTTTTTGGTAATCTTAAATTTTAATCTACTAAAGCAAACTTTTTCTCACTGGCTTTTCATAGAGAAATTTGTCTATTCAGCTAAAACTAGATCCCCCCACAATGCTGCCTAGAAAAGACAAAAGTAAAGCTAAAAATCCCAAATCTTTGCCTCAAGATAGTATAGTAGAAGAACCTACACCAGTCTATACGGACTTAAACGTTCAACATCTGGTGAAAGAGTTCTCAGCCACAATGCTACCCCATCTTGACCTAATTAGACAGGATGTTGCAACTTTATCTTCTGAAGTAAGACAATTTAATAACAGGTTAGATGAGGCTGAAGCCAGAATCTCAGAAATTGAGGAGAGATTAAATTCTTGTGAGCAGGACACTAAATATTATGATATTACTATTAAGAAACTTCAAGAGAGACTAGACCTAGAAGATCGTTCTAGAAGAAACAATTTAAGAATTTTAGGTGTCTCAGAGAGTCAAGAATTTCAAGATCTAAATAAGTTTATAAATGAAAACCTGCCCCTCCTCCTAGAAATACCTAATTGCCGGGCCAAAATAATGGTTGAAAGAATTCACAGGATAGGACCTGAGAAAATTAGACCAGATGGTACAGCACTGATAAGACCTATTATTGTTAAACTTTCACATTTTCAGGATGAGGTGGAAATTTTGACTTATTATTGGAAAAAAAATCAGTTTTTTTAAAGGATAAAAAAAATCCTAATATTCCAGGATTATTTGTTGGAAACTTCTACCGATAGAAAAGAAATGGCCCCCTTTTGCTCCCGTTTGATTGAGAAGGGTTTTAATGCTTTTTTGTTATACCCATCGAAAATTTAAGTGTCAAAGGCTGCAGTCTGGCATTTCTTGAATAACAAGTTGGAGGCTAAGCAATTTTTAGAAAATATTGCTGATTAAGTTCATAGGTATTGTTAAGCCAGCTGTTCATTATTTTTTATAGGTCAGCCCTATGCCCACGAAAATTATAAATTTAATGAAACATTGTAGGTTATTTTTCAGTCAGAGGTACTGGAAAAAGGAAAAGGTAATGGTTTGGGGGGGGGTTAGCTTCTCTCTTTTTTTTTCTTCTTCTCTCTCTCTCCCCACTCTCCCTTGCGCCCCTCCTCCCTTCTGACTCATTCCATTTTTATAAGGTAGAGTGTGTCGCTCATTAACTTAGTGTCATGGAATGGTTACTTCCCCCATTAAACGCAAATCCATATTAAAACACTTAAAGACGTGCAAAGCCCAAATTGCTTTTATTCAGGAAACTTATCTACAAGCTAACGAAATCCCCAAACTTAAATCAGGTTGAGTTGAAGAGGTAGTGGAAACTTCAGGTGTTAATAGGAAAAAAGGTGTTGCAATATTATTTCATAAAAATCTTGAGTATAAAATTATGCACACAGATATTGATGAAGATGGCAGATATATCATTGCGCAGGTTATAATATCAGGGCAGAAATACACACTGTGTAATATATATGGACCAAATAATGGGGATAAAGGGTTCTGGAATAATTTAACTAAAATACTAATAGATCACATATGGCTAGATTACGAGTTTTGCAGTAAGCTGAAAAAGCAGCGTTAACAGGTCCTAACGCTGCTTTTTCACTACCGCTGCTATTATGAGTCTTGCATGTTTAGGTGCACCGCACACTTTTCTGGCCTTACTGCAAACTGACTAACGTAAACTTCATAAACTTTTTTCTTTGGGACTTCTATAGCGCCGATATTAAGAGTCTGTCCTGGGAGGCCAAAAAGTGAGCGGTACACCCTCTACCTCCAAGATTCATGCAATCAGCCAATAGGATTTTTTTCAACCATAATTCCGATTGGCTGATAGAATTCTATCAGCCAATTGGAATCTAAGGGACGCCATCTTGGATGACATCACTTAAAGTGATATTCATTCTGAATAAGACGTCGTTTGAAGAGGATGCTCCGCGCCGGATGTTTTGAAGATGGAGCCGCTCCGCGTCGGAAGGATAAAGATAGAAGATGCAATCTGGATGAAGACTTCTGCCCATCTGGAGGACCACTTCTACCCATCTGGAGGACCACTTCTGCCGGCTTCCTTGAGGACATCTTGCCGCTTGGATGAAGACTTCTCCCGGTAAGTGAATCTTCGGGGGTTAGTGTTAGGATTTTTTTAAGAGTGTATTGGGTTGGTTTATTTTTTAGGTTAATGCTTTGGGCCTGCAATAGAGCTAAATGCCCTTTTAAGGACAATGCCCATCCAAATGCCCTTTTCAGGGCAATGGGGAGCTTAGGTTTTTTAATTAGGCTTTTATTTGGGGGGTTGGTTGTGTGGGTGGTGGGTTTTACTGTTGGGGGGTTGTTTGTATTTTTTTTTTACAGGTAAAAGAGCTGATTTCTTTGGGGCAATGCCCCGCAAAAGGCCCTTTTAAAGGCTATTGATAGTTAAGTTTAGGCTAGGGGGGTATTTTGGGGAGGCTTTTTTATTTTGATAGGGCTATTAGGTTAGGTGTAATTAGTTTAAAGATCTGTAATTTGTTTTTTATTTTCTGTAATTTAGTGTTTTGTTTTTTGTGATTTAGCTAATTTAATTTATTTAATTGTATTTAATGTAGGTAATTTATTTAATTGTAGGGTTAGGTTCGGTGTTACTGTAACTTAAGTTAGGTTTTATTTTACAGGTCAATTTTTATTTATTTTAGCTAGGTAGTTATTAAATAGTTAATAACTATTTAGTAACTATTCTACCTAGTTAAAATAAATACAAACTTGCCTGTAAAATAAAAATAAACCCTAAGCTAGCTAGGGCTTAGGGGAGGAGGGGGAGGAAGGGGGAGAGGGAAGGAGGTGGTTATTGAGGTGTGGTAAGTAACTTATGCTAGTTATAAATTGGGCTAATGTTATACCTGATTCAAGAGAGCCTTAAGTTCTAAATTCACAGGGCTGACATAGCTTATGAAGCTTACTCAAAATGCGGGGTATAATAAAGGCAAAAGTGATATTAGTAATGCAGGGCCTGCCTACACCAGAGCCATTGTGGCAAACTTCTAGCTAAAACCAAGCGTCACAGTATATCTATGTGCACCCCAACAAGTTATGCATTTGCACCCTATAGCTTAAATTAGACCGGAGGAGCACCTAGTAAGATACCTGCGGACTAAACGGCCAAACCTAATGACAAATGAATTGTAACTTCTTACCTCTTTTCAGACCTGTCAAGCTCTAAATAGTTGGGATGTTAATTTGGGTTAAATTTAACGAATATAATGTGCTCTATGACTCAACATTAAATGTGTTACACGAGCGACACATGTGGCATACAATTTCACGTACTGATAACACAAAATAGTAATAAGATATAACCTTAGTAAATAGTGGAACAAAAATTAGGCTAATACACCACTGAGAGAAAAATATAAATAAAATAATAAATAATAATAATAATATAAATAAAAATAAAACAATGATCAGCAAGTCGCAGATTTCAACACACACAAATATAAAATTACTGCTATGCGAAATACTCGGTCCCCAGAATATTCCACAACTACTGGGAAGGTTCAAATAAGAAACATAATTAGCATGATGTATATTCCAATTTTATGTGCATAAAATCTTCTGAAATTCTAATGATATTATAATATAGCAACTGTATATTAACTAAGGTGGGTCTAAGGGTAGCTCCATACTAATAGATAGGACCAGTCTTCTAAGTAGGTTCCATATGCTTCATCTGGATAAACCAGAGTGCTCACAAAGTGCAGTGGCATAGCTACTTCTATACAAGCAATAGTATTGTCATGTGATTTTCACTGATATTAAGTAGAACATAAGGGTAGTTACATTCTAATTGAAAAACACATATTTCCTATTTACTTAGTAGAAACCTGGTGATTGGGCACGGGCACGGGCCCTATGCCCATCACACATGATCCCACATAGGTAGAGGCTATATATATCTAAGGGAAAGGAAAAAGAGTTTGATGGAACCAAGCGCAAGTGCGAATATACCAAGGGGCCTAGTTATCAAGCCGTCAACCTCAAATACGCTGGAATTCCGCAGCGTATTTGTGGCGAGGCTGATTCGCCTTAGTTATCAAAGGCTCGAGACCGGCAAAAGTAGAATTTTGTGACGTAAACTTCGATCCGCCGGACTCAGTCCGACACAGATCGATTCTTACGTCACTCCAGATGTTCCGCACACAAGTGCGGCACATTCTCACTACTTTTGCTAGTTATCAAAAAACTAGCAGGTACGCTCGGCACTTTTACGGCCCAGCGTACCTGGTTTTCAAACCGCCACCCCTGGAGGTGGCGGATCCCATAGGAATCAATGGGAGTCTGACCATAGCGAAAGTACAAGTTCGCTGCTGACAGACATCCCATTGATTCCTATGGGAGCTGTCTACACCTAACACCCTAACATGTACCCCGAGTCTAAACACCGCTAATCTGACCCCCCCTACACCGCCGCAACTAAATAAAGTTATTACCCCCTAAACCGCCGCTCCCGGAGCCCACCGCAAGCTACTCTATACATATTAACCCCTAAACCGCCGCTCCCGGAGCCCACCGCAACTATAATAAATGTATTAACCCCTAAACCGCCGCTCCCTGAACCCGCCGCAGCCTATATTAAATGTATTAACCCCTATCCTGCCCCCCCTACACCGTCGCCACCTATAATAAATTTATTAACCCCTAATCTGCCCCCCCTACACCGTCGCCACCTATAATACATTTATTAACCCCTATCCTGCCCCCCACTACGCCGCCGCCACTGTAATAAAATGATTAACCCCTAAACCTAAGTCTAACCCTAACCCTAACGCCCCCGTAACTTAAATATTAATTAAATAAATCTAAATAAATTAACTCTTATTAACTAAATGAATCCTATTTAAAACTAAATACTTACCTTTAAAGTAAACCCTAATATAGCTACAATATAAATAATAATTATATTATAGCTATTTTAGGATTTATATTTATTTTACAGGTAACTTTCAATTTATTTTAACCATGTACAATAACTATTAAATAGTTATTAACTATTTAATAGCTTACCTAGCTAAAATAAAGAGAAATGTACCTGTGAAATAAATCCTAACCTAAGTTACAATTACACCTAACACTACACTATACTTTAATAAATTATTCCTATTTAAAAATAAATACTTACCTGTAAAATAAACCCTAAGATAGCTACAATGTAATTAATAATTATATTATAGCTATCTTAGGATTTATATTTATTTTACAGGTAACTTTGTATTTATTTTAGCTAGTTAGAATAGTTATTAAATAGTTATTAACTATTTAATAACTACCTAGCTAAAAGAAATACAAAATTACCTGTAAAATAAATCCTAACTTAAGTTACAATTAAACCTAATACTACACTATCATTAAATTAACTAAATAAACTACCTACAAATAACTACAATTAAATACAATTACATAAACTAACTAAAGTACAAAAAATAAAAAAAGCTAAGTTACAAAAAATAAAAAAGTAAGTTACAAACATGTTAAAAATATTACAACAATTTTAAGCTACTTACACCTAATCTAAGCCCCCTAATAAAATAACAACCCCCCCCAAAATAAAAAAAATCCCTACCCTATTCTAAATTAAATAAATTTCAAAGCTCTTTTACCTTACCAGCCCTTAAAAGGGCCATTTGTGGGGGCATGCCCCAAAAAGTTCAGCTCTTTTGCCTGTAAAAGAAAAATACAACCCCCCCCAACATTAAAACCCACCACCCACATACCCCTAATCTAACCCAAACCCCCCTTACAAAAACCTAACACTAATCCCCTGAAGATCATCCTACCTTGAGTCGTCTTCACTCATCCGAGCCACCGATGGAACTGAAGAGGACATCCGGAGCGGAAGAAGTTAATCCTCCAAGCGGCGCTGAAGAAATCTTCCATCCGATGAAGTCATCATCCAGGCGGCGCTGAAGAAGTCTTCGATCCGGCCGATGTCATCTTCAAAGAGGCACTGAAGAGGTCTTCTATCCGGGCAAAGTCATCTTCCAAGCCGGGTCTTGAATCTTCCTTCCGCCGACGCGGAACCACCTTCTTCACCGACGGACTACGACGAATGACGGCTCCTTTAAGGGACGTCATCCAAGATGGCGTCCCCTCAATTCCGATTGGCTGATAGGATTCTATCAGCCAATCGGAATTAAGGTAGGAAAAATCTGATTGGCTGATGGAATCAGCCAATCAGATTGAGCTCGCATTCTATTGGCTGTTCCGATCAGCCAATAGAATGCGAGCTCAATCTGATTGGCTGATTGGATCAGCCAATCGGATTGAACTTGAATCTGATTGGCTGATTCCATCAGCCAATCAGATTTTCCTACCTTAATTCCGATTGGCTGATAAAATCCTATCAGCCAATCGGAATTGAGGGGACGCCATCTTGGATGACGTCCCTTAAAGGAGCCGTCATTCGTCGTAGTCCGTCGCTGAAGAAGGTGGTTCCGCGTCGGCGGAAGGAAGATTCAAGACCCGGCTTGGAAGATGACTTCGCCCGGATAGAAGACCTCTTCAGCGCCTCTTTGAAGATGACATCGGCCGGATCGAAGACTTCTTCAGCGCCGCCTGGATGATGACTTCATCGGATGGAAGATTTCTTCAGCGCCGCTTGGAGGATTAACTTCTTCCGCTCCGGATGTCCTCTTCAGTTCCATCGGTGGCTCGGATGAGTGAAGACGACTCAAGGTAGGATGATCTTCAGGGGATTAGTGTTAGGTTTTTGTAAGGGGGGTTTGGGTTAGATTAGGGGTATGTGGGTGGTGGGTTTTAATGTTGGGGGGGGTTGTATTTTTCTTTTACAGGCAAAAGAGCTGAACTTTTTGGGGCATGCCCCCACAAATGGCCCTTTTAAGGGCTGGTAAGGTAAAAGAGCTTTGAAATTTATTTAATTTAGAATAGGGTAGGGATTTTTTTTATTTTGGGGGGGTTTGTTATTTTATTAGGGGGCTTAGATTAGGTGTAAGTAGCTTAAAATTGTTGTAATATTTTTAACATGTTTGTAACTTACTTTTTTATTTTTTGTAACTTAGCTTTTTTTATTTTTTGTACTTTAGTTAGTTTATGTAATTGTATTTAATTGTAGTTATTTGTAGGTAGTTTATTTAGTTAATTTAATGATAGTGTAGTATTAGGTTTAATTGTAACTTAAGTTAGGATTTATTTTACAGGTAATTTTGTATTTCTTTTAGCTAGGTAGTTATTAAATAGTTAATAACTATTTAATAACTATTCTAACTAGCTAAAATAAATACAAAGTTACCTGTAAAATAAATATAAATCCTAAGATAGCTATAATATAATTATTAATTACATTGTAGCTATCTTAGGGTTTATTTTACAGGTAAGTATTTATTTTTAAATAGGAATAATTTATTAAAGTATAGTGTAGTGTTAGGTGTAATTGTAACTTAGGTTAGGATTTATTTCACAGGTACATTTCTCTTTATTTTAGCTAGGTAAGCTATTAAATAGTTAATAACTATTTAATAGTTATTGTACATGGTTAAAATAAATTGAAAGTTACCTGTGAAATAAATATAAATCCTAAGATAGCTATAATATAATTATTATTTATATTGTAGCTATATTAGGGTTTATTTTAAAGGTAAGTATTTAGTTTTAAATAGGATTCATTTAGTTAATAAGAGTTAATTTATTTAGATTTATTTAATTAATATTTAAGTTACGGGGGCGTTAGGGTTAGGGTTAGACTTAGGTTTAGGGGTTAATCATTTTATTACAGTGGCGGCGGCGTAGTGGGGGGCAGGATAGGGGTTAATAAATTTATTATAGGTGGCGACGGTGTATGGGGGGGCAGATTAGGGGTTAATAAATTTATTATAGGTGGCGACGGTGTAGGGGGGGCAGGATAGGGGTTAATAGGTTTAATATAGGTTGCGGCGGGTTCATGGAGCGGCGGTTTAGGGGTTAAACTATTTATTTAGTTGCGGAGAGGTGTGGGATCAGCAGGATAGGGGTTAATAATTTTATAATAGAGGGCGACGGTATAGGGGGGGCAGGATAGGGGTTACTAGGTATAATGTAGGTGGCAGCGGTGTCCGGGAGCGGCGGTTTAGGGGTTAATACATTTATAAGAGTTGCGGCGGGGTCTAGGAGCGGCGGTTTAGGGGTTAATACATTTATAAGAGTTGCGGCAGGGTCTAGGAGCGGCGGTTTAGGGGTTAGTAACTTTATTGAGTTGCGGGAGGCTCCGGGGGCGCCGGTATAGGGATAGAACAGTGTAGTTTAGTGTGAGTGCTTAGTGACAGGCTAGCAATAAAGCTGGGAAAAAGCCGAAGGGCAGCGAGATCGGATGAGTGATAACTGTCACAGTCCGCTGCTCATCGCCCCGCGGCTTTTTGACAGCTTTATTTGATAACTTAGGCGTATTTTTTCAGGTCCGCGGCGGCGAAGGTAGGCGAGCTTAGGCGGACGTATTGGGCCGGCGAAGCCAGAAAAGTAGACGGCTTGATAACTACCCCCCCAAAGGTTAACAAAGAGAGCAAACAGTAATATACTGAGGCCTTAATATTGTTATCATTATATACCCCCCATTATAGCAGAGTAAGTGAGCATTGAAGAGGAAATATTCTTGGTCTGCACAATATAAGAACTAGGCATGTCGAGGATATGGCCACCCATTATAACTAAGCTACACCACTGAGATTAAAAAAGCATAAGACCGAAAGGCCTGACACAGCTATCATCCCTTTATATAGTTGCCATATAAGCCTACAGTTAAAGGGACAGTCAACACCAGAATTTTTGTTGTTTAAAAAGATAGATAATCCCTTTATTACCCATTCCCCAGTTTTTTGCAAAACCAACAGTTATATTAATACACTTTTTACTTCTGTGACTAACTTGTATCTAAGCATCTTCTGACCGCCCCTAATCACATGACTTTTAGTTATTTTGCATATTGTTTGCATTTTAGCCAATTAGTGCAGTGTCTGCCACTAGCCACGGGCGTGATCACAATGCTATCTATATGGCCTACATGAGCTTGCTCTCCCCTGCTGTGAAAAGTAAATAAAATAGAGGCGGCCTTCAAGGGCTTAGAAATTATCATATGTGCCTCCCTAGGTTTGCTTTCAACTAGAATACCAAGAGAACACAGCAAAAATGTTGATAAAAGTAAATTGGAAAGTTGTTAAAAATCACATGCCCTATTTGAAAAATGAAAGTTTTTTTTGGACTTGACTGTCCCTTTAACTGAATAAAAATGAGCTTCAGATAATGGGGTAAGTTTCAATAAATATTGGGGTGAGCATATTAACAAGCTAAGAACATAAACTGTAAAGTACTAATATACATAACAAAGTAACTTCATACAAACAGAGCCGGCTACTCATCATATGTCAAACAGTCCAGGAAAAGTCCAGGGGAAATCAAGCAAGGCTCCTCCAAAACTTATAGCACTCGCAAGACCGCAGGAAATATATTGGTCTTAGTGAAATGTAGAACAGTCCATTTAGCCAATGCCTCTTAGGATCGTGACCTCCATGTCTGGCAGCAGACACTGATCCGCATATCGAGGGATGGTTGCATATGACTGCGCTCGCATGATCCATCTCATAGCCCCATGGTAGCGAGCCTTTCTAAGTATGTCCGACATGTTTACGCTATAGCCCCAACCAGAAAGAGATATTCTCACAAGAGGGGGTTGAACTGCATATGCCTCCACATACACTACGATGCTCCGCTCCCGAATAATGTGGCTTTGTAGTACCTTACTACAGTGAGGCCTCTGTGATGTTAGGTGATGTCCTTGAATGGGAGACGTTGCAGCTAGCTGGAAATTGGCTGACAAATGAGGTGTGCGTAGGGATTCCATCTCACTGTGATTATTCGTTTGGGACGATGCGCTTAACGTAGTAAGCTGAGCATTAAAGTGTAGGGTCTCAGGCTTCTCGATTTCCATACCTGTTCCGTCCATATTTTTAAATGCGCCAGTTGTCTGGGATGCATATTTGAGCGAATTCTCAAAGTCCACTCGATATTCATCTAGGAGGTTTCCAATCGCCGCAAGAATAAATATTGATATATCCATGCTGAGGACTTAAGGCGACGCCTGACCCTGCTATCACAAGAAGACACCAAATATCTAGGTTCTCGCTTCACTTTGGTTCTTATACGGGAAAAAAAAAACATGGCTGCTCCCAAAGTCAGTGAACGGTAGAAGGGTAGATATCAGAGTGGCAAAGTATCAGTCACAGAACGTCCCATCGCTTAAAGTGTCAAGCCCTTAGGGTATCTGGACCCTCAAATCCACTAAAATGGTATATTATGAAAGGTCTGAACGGTCGCCAAAGTTGATCTTTATGTGATAATTAGCTGGAGCTGCTGCGATGTGCGACCGTTCAGCTTCAGAGTTGGCTCCTCCCCCTATAGTAGGTGATTTTAATCTAATTGCACAATATCCGTTGGATCGTTTACACAGAGTAAAAGCAAAAAAATAAAGCAAGAAGTTATAAATCTGAAATAAATATTCTTAAAAACTTTAAAAAAAACCTTTAAATTTAAAAGATATTTGGAGGCTTCAAAATCCCGACCTAAAAGAATATACATGCAAATCCAAAACGTATAAAACGTTTTAGAGAATCGACTACTTTCTAATAGACTAAACATTAGTAGGTAAGGCTATTAAGGCATCCATTTCTTCAATTATTATTTCGGACCATGCGCCGATCTCGCTACAGCTGCAGTCGGATCAGATAAAAAGGTCTTCCGTGTCTTTTAGCTTTCCAAAATTCCTTTTTAACAATAGGAAATTTAAGAATTGGCTAAATGAAAAATGGAAAGAATTTATCTTCTATAATAAGGAATCAGTACAGAACCCTGAGACCCTTTAGGAAGCATATCTGTGCAAACTTAAATAAAAAACAACGAACGTGGCACTTCTAATTAATTGGTTAATGTTTATAATACATACTTAAGAGAGCTATCGATTGAGAAATGGAGTGCATATCTACAGGCCAAAAAGGAGAGGGAGATATTTTTGCAGCAGAATGCCGCTGTTGAAGTCCTAAGAATAAACTCTAAATTATACAGGTATGGGGGCAAAATGGGCAAATGCCTGTCCGGTCTGGTAAAACAAATTAATGGTCCTAAAACTATATTGGCAATAAAAGGGAGTAAGAAAAGACTAACACAAACTAGTGAAATCAGTTCTGAGTTTTTAAATTACTATAAGCAAATATTTTCTTCTTCAGAAACTAATGAGGATAATAAGAGGAATTTCTGGGAAAGTTGTGAAATTGAAAAGGCTATTAAACAGTTAGCTACCGAATGAGTATTATAAAATTTTGCAGAGCAACATATTGCAAAGCCTTGCTGATTTATTTAATTGCTATTATGTGGAAGGGTGAAGATTCTCACGAGAATTTATAAATGGCTAGATTATGAGTTATGCGTTAAGGTAAAAAAGCAGCGTTATCAGGTCCTAACGCTGCTTTTTTACGCCCGCTGCTATTACGAGTCTTGCAGGTGTAGGTGTACCGCACACTTTTTTGGCCTTACCGCAAACCTACTTACGTAATTTTCGTAAAGGCTTTTTCTATGGGACTTCTATAGCGCCGGTATTACGAGTTTGTCCTGGAAGGCCAAAAAGTGAGCGTTACAGCCTCTACTGCCAAGATTCGTAACACATTTTAAAGTCAGTAGTTATGAGTTTTACACTACAACGCTGTAGCATAAAACTCATAACAAAACTGCTAAAAAGTACACTAACACCCATAAACTACCTATTAACCCCTAACCGAGGCCCTCCCGCATCGCAAACACTATAATAACAATTTTAACCCCTAATCTGCCGCTCCGCACATCGCCGCCACTATAATAAACATATTAACCCCTAAACTGCCGTACTCCCGCCTCGCAAATACTAGTTAAATATTATTAACCCCTAATCTGCTGTCCCTAACCTCGCCACCACCTACATTACAGTTATTAACCCCTAATCTGCCGCCCCCAACATCGCCACTATTCCAAATTTATTAACCCTTTAAACCTAAGTTTAACCCTAACACCCCCTAACTTAAATATAATTTAAATAAATCTAAATAAAATTAATATCATTAACTAAATTATTCCTATTTAAAACTAAATACCTGTAAAATAAACCCTAAGCTACATACAATATAACTAATAGTTACATTGTAGCTAGCTTAGGGTTTATTTTTATTTTACAGGCAAGTTTGTATGCTAAAGGACATTTAGCTCTATTGCTGCCCAAAGCCCTAACCTAAAAATAAAACCCACCTAAAAAAAAAAACCTTAAAAAATCCTAACACTAACCATCGAAGATTCACTTACCGGGAGAAGTCTTCATCCAAGTGGCAAGATGTCCTCAAGGAAGCCGGCAGAAGTGGTCCTCCAGACGGGCAGAAGTCTTCATCCAGACGGCATCTTCTATCTTCATCCTTCCGACGTGGAGCTGGATTGAGCTTGCATTCAGCCAATGGAATGCGAGCTCAATCATATTGGCTGATTCAATCAGCCAATAGGATTGAGATCACATTCTATTGGCTGTTCCAATCAGCCAATGGAATGCGAGCTCAATCCTATTGGCTGATCCAATCAGCCAATAGGATTTTTTCAACCTTAATTCCGATTGGCTGATAGAATTCTATCAGCCAATCGGAATATAAGGGACGCCATCTTGGATGACGTCATTTAAAGGAACCTTCATTCGTCGTTAGTCCGTCGGAAGAAGAGGATGCTCCGTGCCGGATGTCTTGAAGATGGACCCCCTCCGTGCCGGTTGGATGAAGATAGAAGATGCCGTCTGGAGGAAGACTTCTGCCCATCTGGAGGACCACTTCTGCCCGTCTGGAGGAACACTTCTGCCGGCTTCATTGAGGACATCTTGCCGCTTGGATGAAGACTTCTCCCGGTAAGTGAATGTTCGGGGGTCAGTGTTAAGATTTTTTAAGGGTGTATTGGGTGGGTTTTATTTTTAGGTTAGGGCTTTGGGCAGCAATAGAGCTAAATGCTCTTTTAAGGGCAATGCCCTTTTCAGGGCAATGGGGAGCTTAGGTTTATTTAGTTAGGGTTTTATTTGGGGGGTTGGTTGTGTGGGTGGTGGGTTTTACTGTTGGGGGGATTGTGTGTATTTTTTTACAGGTAAAAGAGCTGATTTCTTTGGGGCAATGCCCCACAAAAGACCCTTTTAAGGGCTATTGATAGTTTAGTTTAGGCTAGGTTTTTTTATTTTGATAGGGCTCTTAGATTAGGTGTAATTATCTTAAAGATCTTGTAATTTGTTTTTTATTTTCTGAAATTCAGTGTTTGTTTTTTTGTAATTTAGCTAATTTTATTTAATTTATTTAATTTAGATAATTTATTTAATTGTAGTGTAGTGTTAGGTGTTAGTGTAACTTAGATTAGGTTTTATTTTACAGGTAAATGTGTATTTATTTTAGCTAGGTAGTTATTAAATAGTTAATAACTATTTAATAACTAATCTACCTAGTTAAAATAAATACAAACTTGCCTGTAAAATAAAAATAAACCATAAGCTAGCTACAATGTAACTATTACTTATATTGTAGCTAGCTTAGGGTTTATTTTACAGGTAAGTATTTAGTTTTCAATAGGAATAATTTAGGTGATAATAGTAGTTTTTATTTAGATTTATTTTAATTATATTTAAGTTAGGGGGTGTTACGTTTAGACTTAGATTTAGGGGTTAATAAATTTAATATAGTGGCAGCGACGTTGGGGGCAGCAGATTAGGGGTTAATAAATGTAGGTAGGTGGGGGCGATGTTAGGGGCAGCAGATTAGGGGTTAATAATATTTAACTAGTGTTTGCGATGTTAAAGTGTGGCGGTTTAGGGGTTAATATGTTTATTATAGTGGCGGCGATGTCCGGAGCGGCATATTAGGGGTTTATAAGTATAATGTAGGTGTCAGTGATGTTGGGGGCAGCAGATTAGGGGTTCATAAATATAATGTAGGTGTCGCCGATGTCCGGAGTGGCAGACTAGGGGTTAATAAGTATAATGTAGGTGTCAGGGACGGCAGATTAGGGGTTAATAAGTGTAAGATTAGGGGTGTTTAGACTCAGGGTTCATATTAGGGTGTTAGGTGTAAACATAACTTTTATTTCCCCATAGGAATCAATGGGGCTGCGTTACTGAGCTTTACGCTGCCTTATTGCAGGTGTTAGACTTTTTCCCAGCTGGCTCTCCCCATTGATGTCTATGGGGAAATCGTGCACGAGCATGTATAACCAGCTCACCGCTGACTTAAGCAGCGCTGGTATTGGAGTGCGGTATGGAGCACAATTTTGCTCTATGCTCACTTCTTGCCTTTTAATGCCGGGTTTGTAAAAACCCATAATACCAGCGCTGTAGGTAAGTGAGCGGTGACAATAACGTGCACGTTAGCAACATACCCAACTTTCCGCAAAACTCGTAATCTGGCCGAAAGTCTGTTATTACTTTAATTCCAAAAAAAGGTAGCGACCCTGAAACTGTAGATGCGTATCGCCCTATCTCTCTACTTAACTCAGACTATAAAATATTAACCTCAAAAGTTGCGGCGATACTTCAGAAGTTATTACCCAAACTGATTCATTCGGATCAAACAGGATTTATGAAAGGCAGATCCTCTTTTTCCAATTAAGGAAGTTGCTTTTAACAGTAGATTATTATAGTGCGCAGAAGATCAAAACCACACAAATAGATAAGGACAAGGCAATTGTAGCCATTATTGTCGAAAAGGCTTTTGATGCAATTGATTGGCAGCATCTTTTTGGTGTTTTAGAACGATTCGGTTTCCAGGGTTATTTTCTTAAACTTATTCTTATGTTGTATGATAAACCATTTTTTCGGCACTATCTGTTAATGGGCTAATATCAGATAATTTTCAATTAAACAAAGGTACTAGACAAGGGTGTCCGTTATCACCCCTGCTTTTTAATTTGAGTATCGAACCCTTACCAGTTGTTTTGAGAAACAGTAGGTCAGTATGCTGACGATCTTCTGGTATTTATTAGTACACCAGAGAAAATTTCCCTAAACTGATGAAGATCCTTAATATTTTTAGTACCTTCTCAGGGTATAAGGTAAACTCCCAAAAATTTGAAATGTTGTGGATTCAAAAGGATGAGTATTTCAGAGAAAATATTCCATTTAAGGAAGTTAAGAGCCTAAAGTACCTAGGTATTAATGTAAATTTAGCCCCAGAAAAATGGTATGAAGAAAACGTGACTGGGCTAATTGATAAGGTCCAGAAGGATCTTCAGAGATGGCCAATCTTTCCGCTTACCTTAGCAGGAAAAATGAATTTGGTTAAAATGATTATACTCCCTAAGCTTTTATATGTCATGCAGAATGTTCCCCTGTTATTAAAATCAACTGATATAAAAAGATTGAATAACGCTTTTAAAGGTTTCTTATGGGGGAAGAATACATCTAAACTGTCCTTATATAGACTATCTCAAGAGAGAGAATCTGCAGGTTATAATTTTCCATGAATTCAAAAATATAACTGGGCCTGCTTAATGAAAATTATTCTGGATTGGCTGTTAGATATTGGACATTTTCAATTAAAGGATCTTGAACAGGATCTTTTTGCACCACTGTCTCTTTAAACAGCAATCCATTTAGAAATCTCTTGTTTACCTGAGTTAATGAAGAAGATGGTTACCTTTAAAAACCCTATCTTGGCCTGGTAAAAAATTTGCAAAGCACTACAGGTTGACTTTCATTATACTAAATATTTACCTATTACAGGTAAACCTCTGTTTTCAGAGGGAATGAGCTGTAAAGTGCTTAGAACCTGGAAAACAAAAGGTCTAGAATATTTCTATCAATGTATGGATTTAGTTAGTCACAACATTCGTTCATTTGATGATATTAAATCTCAATTTAGGGTGGACAATAAAGATTTTTTTGGTTATCTGCAGGTTAGACACTTCTTAAATACAAGGAAAGACATATCTTTTGTCAAAAACTAGGATGACCTATTGACTGGGATTTCCCTCTTTCAGGCGAGTATGCACTCCATTTCTTATTGGTATAAGCTATTGCTGCTAAGAGAGGGGGAATCCAACCTGGATTCTTTGGTACGTAGATGGGCGATAGACATTACAGGGATTAACAACAACGCTATAAGCCAAAGCATTGCAAGAACTTGGCTTGCCACACCTTTACTTTCCTGGAGAGAATCGCAACTAAAATTAATTAATCATACATGTGTAACACCATACTTTTTAACTATATGGAATAAAAACCAAAGCTTCTATTGTCAGAGATGTAATTTTCCTAGAGCAAACCTTGATCACTGTATTTGGAGCTGTCCTAAGGTACTCAGTTTCTGAGCCAAAATTTATTTTTGGCTCTCAAAAATTACTAGACAACAGTTGTTCCTAAAAAAAGAGGATATAATCCTGTTATATGAAAATATACAACCATTGCCAAATCCAAATCTTAGTTTTATAAATGTCACGATATTATGTGCAAGGAACATTATCTTTTCTTCATGGAAATCTAAAAAAGCGCCAAACTTCTTACAATTTTTCAATAATATGCATATGAAACTGGTACTTGAACAATATGACACATCCAACGATTTAGAACATGAGATACATAGGTTTTTTTAAAAATGGGGTAATTGTATTCAAAATTTACCAGATAAAGTTCAAAAACAGTATATTTATCCATTTCGGAATTCGATCTATATACAAGAAGCTTACTTGAGAGGTGAATTTTCTGATTAGAAAACATAAATTTAATTCATGGAGGTGAGGGGGGGGGGGGGGTCCGGGGGAGCTTTCTGTTTTTGTTTCTACAATTCTCCCCCCTCCTTTTTTTTCCCCTCCCAAGCTCTCTTGGTGTGCATTATTTGGTTTATTTATGATATTTTGTTAATTATTGTTTCTGTTTATTTTATGTTATGGTATAGTTATTTTATTTATGTTATGTTTTTTAAAAATGGAAAATGAAAGAAAGGATCCTAAGCTATGGCCTCCTTACCGAACAAATACAGGACTGTAACAAACTAAGTACTGGACTTAAGATGGAATAATACTTTTTCAATGTCTTGTGTTTGATACAATGTACAAATTTTCTTACAGATGTACCATGTTTTTCATTGCTGTATGCTCGTGAGAGTTCCTTTCTCACTGAATAAACAAAGTTTAAAAAAAAATAGTAAGAGAACAAAGCAAATTTGATGCTAAGGAGTAGATTTATCAAATGTCAGGCGGTCAAGCAGAATTGCTTGAGCAATTTATCATTGCTCAAGCATTTCGGGAGAAATGCTTGTGCAATGCTGCCCCCTGCACATTCTGCACAATCGGCTGCTAGCAGGGGGTATCAATCATGATTGCTGTCCGCCACCTCAGAGTTGGCGGATGAGTTAAGGAGCAGAGATCTTGCAACCTCTGCTTCTTAACTTGAGTTTCAGGCGGACCTGGAACTTCGGGGGTATATTGCAGCATCCACTGCTTGAAAAATCTACCCCTATAATTGAATTGGAAAGTTGTTTAAAATTGCATGCCCTATGTAAATTATGGAAGTTTAATTTTGACTAGATGGTCCCTTTAAGTGTATCATAAAGCTAAATATTCCCAGCCAAACAGGTAGGATGAAACGCAATAACATAACGTGGGAACATGACCATGTAGAAGCTATTTCCATTCTTATAACAAGTTAGTAGTGTTATGTTTTAATTCTATGCTATCTGCACTATCAAAAAATTATGCAATTTTGCAAAATTAAAACTATTGTAGTTATGGAAATGCTGTATGATACTTGGAAAGTCCTTAATTTGATGAAACTCAAATAACATATAAATTGCACAGCTATACTTGTAAAATAAAGGTTACATTCAGTGAAAACCGTATACACAAGACCATATAATACAGCATCATCAAGACTACTAAATAGGCCAAGACTCAACTTTAACAGTAGACTATAACCAAATTTTGTACATAGTATCTGAGAAAATAGAGTGCATGTGTCAATTTTAACGCCACTTAGAGATGGAGTATAAAAAACGGCAAGTAAGGTAGCTGTAAGCAAGCTTAAAAAAAAATAATGAATGGACTAGACCCTGGTTTCTCAACAGCCGGGCCGTGGCCCAGTACTGGGCCGTGATAGCCCTGCTGGTGGGCCCTGACCTGTCATGCCCCCACTGCACACTCTTACCCCACTGCACACCAAGGGCAGACTGAGACCAATCAAGGCCCCAGGAAAACTGTCTCACACTGACCCAAATGTATTCAAATTCATGCAAATGAACATGGTAGCCTCCCTGCCCTAATCCCAACAGGCCCATCAACCTCCAGAGCCAGGACCCCCAACATTAAGGGCCAAAGAAAGGGCCCCCAAACTACCGGGCCCTGGACATGTCCAGCTAAAATTTACCGGGCCTTGAGGTCACTTTGGTTGAGAACCACTGGACTAGACCATTCCTAGTTTAGCAAGTTGGGATACAAATTCAGTGAACACCACTTCAAATTGTATAACACAATTTTTGATAAATGGGTGGTAGCCTTTCTGATGAGCGGAAGTTCGCAAGCAAAAGAAAGTATAAGCCAGGTTGCCCATCTATCTCCATTTTACCCCCAAACTTTGAGCATTCACACTGTACAGAGTTCCCCTCCCGGCTAAAGCAACTGATCTTTGAAGTAACTAGAATTACTATCTCCCAGCTGTTCAAATCTTTTTAAAGGGCACTATGTGAGGTATTTTCAGATATTCTGCTTAATAACTGATAAAGGGTATAGGGCACCTCTGCGAGACAGTCACACCCCAGAGGAGGTTTTTTACTTTCTCAGTATGCTTCTTACAGTTAAACTCTGCTTTGGCAAATTCAGTAGTAGTTAAATCTTGAGGCAACTGCTGACTGAAAAGAACTTGTGTGCCCTGCAAAATTTGCAGTGTTACTCCAACCAGTTCACAGAGCCTTTGCTCAATTTTCTTAAAGTGATCTTTTAAAATCTCAGCCTCCCATCAACTAAGGGCTCCAATCTGTACCAGGGGTCAGGGTCAGTTGTAACACAGACAGTCCCGAATAGTACTAGTTGCGCTTCAAAGATGGGTGGGACAGTAAATCCAAAAAACTTTTATGTCATTTTAAATGATGAATTTTAGATCCAGCTATTTATTCAATCCTCTAGTGTTTGTGTTATTTTTTGAATTTAAATATCACTATTATATTATCCATTTAACTAGAGTGATAACTTTATCATTGGCTATTTTTTTTGAAGAAAAACAGCCATTTCTTCATCAAAATGTATTAAAGGAACAGGCTACTTTTAAATTGTTATTGTTTAGATAGATAATCCCTTTCCCAAGTTTTGCATAACCAACACTGTGATATTAAAGGGACATAATACTCATATGCTAAATCACTTGAAACTGATGCAGTGTAACTGTAAAAAGCTGACAGGAAACTATCACCTGAGCTTCTTTATGTAAAAAAGAAAGATATTTTACCTCACAACTTCCTCAGCTCAGCGGAGTAAGTTCTGTGTAAAAAGTTCTGTGTAAAAAGTTATATATACTCAGTTACTGCCCAGCTGCAGGTAAAAAAAAATAATGAAGAAATGAACAGTAGCCAATCAGCATCAGCAGTGCTGAGGTCATGAACTCTTTTACTGTGATCTCATGAGATTTCACTTAACTCTCATGAGATTTCATTGTAAACTTCCTTACACTGAATAGGGAAATAAGATGTGTGCACGAAAGCTCGCTCCTTCCGCTGTCCCGGGACAGGCATACTGATTTGTTGCTTAGAAGTCCTTTACAATGGGATGTGGCTACTGAGAAACTTTTGAGTTAAAATATCTTTCTTTTTTTACATAGAGATGTCCAGGTGATATTTTCTAGTCAGCTTTTTACAGCTATACTGCATCACTTTCAAGTGTTTACACATTTGGGTATTTTGGCCCTTTAATACACTTATTACCTCTGTGATTACCTTGTATCTAAGCTTTTGCAGACTGTCCCCTTTTCTCAGTGCTTTTGACAGATATTCATTTTAGCAACTGTAAAAATGCTCTAAGATAATAGGCGGTTTTCATTGTTTTTAAATCAGTTTGAGCCTACCTACGTTTAGCTTTCAAAAAAGAATACCAATAGAACAAAGCAAATTTGATGATTAAAGTAAAATGCAAAGTTGTTTAAAATTACATGCCCTATCTGAATTATGAAATTTTAATTTTGACTAGACTGTCCCTTTATGCTTTAATTACAGCTTTTAAGGCAGAAACTGCTTCTTTTGCTTCTCAGCCCTACACTTGCTCGTTCAGGGTGATTGACATGTTCTGCTCCTTGCACAGTTAATAAGGATGTTATTTGGATTGGATGCTGAAGAGTTAAGAGCTGTCTGGAATTGTAATGCTCGTGGGATTTCTTTCATGTAATTAGCAAGAGTCCATGAGCTAGTGACGTATGGGATATACATTCCTACCAGGAGGGGCAAAGTTTCCCAAACCTCAAATGCCTATAAATACACCCCTCACCACACCCACAAATCAGTTTTTACAAACTTTGCCTCCTATGGAGGTGGTGAAGTAAGTTTGTGCTAGATTCTACGTTGATATGCGCTCCGCAGAAGGTTGGAGCCCGGTTTTCCTCTCAGCGTGCAGTGAATGTCAGAGGGATGTGAGGAGAGTATTGCCTATTTGAATTCAATGATCTCCTTCTATGGGGTCTATTTCATAGGTTCTCTGTTATCGGTCGTAGAGATTCATCTCTTACCTCCCTTTTCAGATCGACGATATACTCTTATATATACCATTACCTCTACTGATTCTCGTTTCAGTACTGGTTTGGCTTTCTACTACTTGTAGATGAGTGTCCTGGGGTAAGTAAGTCTTATTTTCTGTGACACTCTAAGCTATGGTTGGGCACTTTTATATAAAGTTCTAAATATATGTGTTCAAACATTTATTTGCCTTGTCTCAGGATGTTCAACGTTCCTTATTTCAGACAGTCAGTTTCATATTTGGGATAATGCATATGAATTAATCAATTTTTTTCTTACCTTAAAATTTGAATTTTTCCCTGTGGGCTATTAGGCTCGCGGGGGCTGAAAATGCTTCATTTTATTGCGTCATTCTTGGCGCGGATTTTTTTGGCGCAAAATTTTTTTTCTGTTTCCGGCGTCATACGTGTCGCCGGAAGTTGCGTCATTTTTTTGATGTTTTTTTGCGCCAAAAGTGTTGGCCTTCCGGATGTGGCGTCATTTTTGGCGCCAAAAAGCATTTAGGCGCCAAATAATGTGGGTGTCTTTTTTGGCGCTAAAAAATATGGGCGTCACTATTATCTCCACATTATTTAAGTCTCATTAATTATTGCTTCTGGTTGCTAGAAGCTTGTTCACTAGCATTTTTTCCCATTCCTGAAACTGTCATTTAAGGAATTTGATCAATTTTGCTTTATATGTTGTTTTTTCTATTACATATTGCAAGATGTCTACGATTGACCCTGAGTCAGAAGCCACTTCTGGAAAAATGCTTAACTGAGTTTCAGTTCTACCAAAGCTATGTTCATTTATTTTAAATGTTATAAATGTTTATCTTTAGCTATGGTTTGTAATAAGTTATTATGATATACTTTTACATGCAGATTCCATTAGTATTTATGCTTTATACATTTCCATTCTTAAGTACAAGAAATGTTTAGAAGATTTATAAGAAATATTTTTTCTGATTAAGGCTTTGTCTGACTTCGTGTATGCAACAACCGTTGCCTTCTAATACAATTTTTAGGTCTTTTTCACTTCTTTTTTAATTATTGAAGTTTCAAATGACCAACAACATACTGATTTATCCTTCTCTGATGATGTTTTTTTTCTCTTTCAGAAAATTCTCTTCATCAGATATTGACACTAACAAATCTACTTTTTTATCATTTTTTTTATTAAAGTACATTTGTTCTTTGTTGAAGAGGTGTTGATTATTTTGGATATTAAGGTAACTAGTTCTTTAAGACTAGCTGACACTATTTCTGCCTTTTTATTCTTCTGTGATTTCAGAGGTTTTCTTTCCAATTCCCCATACTAGGGAATGGAATAGGCTGAGAATTCTCTTTTATTCCTTCTTCAAAGGTTTTAAACTATATTCTTTGTCAGCAGTTAAATTCAATTTGGAGGGTTCTCCAATTTATTGGGGCTATCTTTACTCCTACTAATTATGCTATTGTTTCTATAGCAAAATAATATTTATTTTCCTTTATATAGTTGTATCTTATTTATGGAAAATTATTTAGTTTCAGGTACTTTTCTTGGTCCTGTGATATTGCAATTGCTTCATTTTTTCTGTTTACTTTAAGATCAAGTATCAGATTATGATTTATTTTAGCATTGTTAAAGGGACAACATTTACTAGACTAGGTGCTGTTGCATTTGTCTTGTTGTTTTGCATTTTGCAAGTCCTCTGTTTTGACTGGTCCTTTAAACTGGACTATCATGCTAGATAGAATTTTGTGATTTAAAAAAAAATAAAAAAAATCCATATTTCTTTTGTTCTAAGATAATCAATTATTTGTTTTATAATTGGATTCAATTCTTAACTGTTACTATGGGCTTCAAGATTGAGTTCTAAGACTAAAACTTTAAGCTTATACTAGTTTGGTTGTTCTTATTAAGGAACGAATTCCTGAGTTTTTTCCCAAGTAACATGTTTTTAATTGGGGTTCGAAATCAGCTCCCTAATATTGCGATGTACGTGCCGTATTCCAGCTTGGCTGGTAAGGGGCAGGTTAAGACTTCTTTGAAATTTATTTGGTTCTATTTTGTCCAAATTTCTTTGATTTTATTCCAGTAAGGCTAACACTTTCTTTAAGTGTGTTTCTGTCCTATATATTTTGGATACTGTTGAAGCATGGCTGAGCACCCATGGGGTTCAAGCGCTGCTCAGACCTGGAATCTTCTGGGGTATTTCTTCCAGTTCCTTTTTTAGGAACTGGGTTTTGGAGTTTTATTCAAACTATTCTGCCTTTTTATGGTCACTGATAGCATTATTTGTTTTCATTAGATACAATAAATGCATATTTTTCATTTTTCTGTTTTCATTCAGAAAATTTCCTGAGGATGCGGAATCTCATATGATTCACTTTGCTCTTCAGGACATAGTTAGAGGATCTTTTTTTCAAAAGTTCTTGATTCCTCACGTAAGGGTCACCTTTTTTTAGGTTTCCAGATGGTTTATGTCACTGTCTTTGTCTCTATCAGACAAGGGACAATTTGTATTGGGTTCCGTCTGTCGGTACCTTTAGTCTCTATTATTTCCTTCAGTTGCTATTTATGCATAGAAGTTTTAACAGCATTGGATTCAATTCCCTTTGCTCATTTTCAATGGAAAGATCCTTTCCAGCTTTTTATGAGTGTTGTTTCTTCAAGAACATGGTTGGAGGATCAATTAACCAATCAGTTTGTTGATTCCTCAGACAAGAGTAACCTTTTTTAGGTTTCCAGATAGATTCAGTGTCCATGACTCTGTCTCTGTCGGACAAGAGACGTCTGAATTTGGTTTCAGCTTATCGAAACCTTCAGTCTCAATCATTCCCTTCTTATGACTGCTGCATTGGACGTGTTCCCCTTTGCTCATTTTCACATGCGACCTCTTCAGCTCTGTATGCTGAACCAGTGGTGCAAGGATTATACAAAGATATCTCATTTAATATCTTTAAAACCAATTGTTCGACACCCTCTGACGTGGTACAGACCACCATCGTTTAGTTCAGGGGGCTTCTTTTGTTCTTCCAACCTGGACTGTGATCTCAACAGATGCAAGTCTGACAGGTTGGGGAGCTGTATGGGGGTTTCTGACAGCACAAGGGGTTTGGGAATCTCAGGAGGTGAGATTTCCAATCAACATTTTGGAACTCCGTGCAATTTTCAGAGCTCTTCAGTCGTGGCCTCTTCTAAAGAGAGAGTCGTTCATTTGTTTACAGACGGACAATGTCACAAATGTGGCATATGTCAATCATCAAGAGGGACTCACAGTCCTCTGGCTATTAAGGAAGTATCTCGAATACTTGTATGGGTGAAATCCAGCTCCTGTCTAATTTCTGCGGTTCATATCCCAGGTATAGACAATTGGGAAGCGGATTATCTCAGTCGCCAAATGCTACATCCGGGCGAATGGTCTCTTCACCCAGAGGTATTTCTTCAGATTGTTCAAATATGGGGACTTCCAGAAATAGATCTGATGGCTTCTCATCTAAACAAGAAGCTTCCCAGGTATCTGTCCAGATCCAGGGATCCTCAGGCGGAAGCAGTGGATGCATTGTCACTTCCTTGGAAATATCATCCTGCTATATCTTTCCACCTCTAGTTCTTCTTTCAAGAGTGATTTCCAAAATTCTAAAGGAGCGTTCGTTTATTCTGCTGGTGGCTCCAGCATGGCCTCACAGGTTTTGGTATGCGGATCTTGTCCGGATGGCTCCTTGCCATCCGTGGACTCTTCCGTTAAGTCCAGACCTTCTATCACAAGGTCCTTTTTTTCCATCAGGATCTCAAATCCTTAAATTGAAGGTATGGAGATTGAACGCTTGATTCTCAGTCATAGAGGTTTCTCTGACTCCGTAATTAATACTATGTTGCAGGCTCGTAAATCTGTATCTAGGATGATATATTATCGAGTCTGGAAAACTTGCATTTTTTGGTGTTTTTCTCATCATTTTTCTTGGCATTCTTTTAGAATTCCTAGAATTTTACAGTTTCTTCAGGATGGTTTGGATAATTTTTGTCTGCAAGTTCCTTAAAAGGACAAATCTTTGCTCTTTCTGTTCTTTTTCACAGAAAGATTGCTAGTTTTCCTGATTTTTATTGTTTTGTACAAGCTTTGGTTTGTATAAAACTTTGTTATTAAGTCAATTTCTCCTCCTTGGAGTTTGAATTTGGTTCTGGGGGCTCTTCAAGCTCCTCTGTTTGAACCTATGCATTCTCTGGACATTAAATTACTTTCTTGGAAAGTTTTGTTTCTTTTGGCCATCTCTTCTGCTAGAAGAGTTTCTGAATTATCTGCTCTTTCTTGTGAGTCTCCTTTTCTGATTTTTTCATCAGGATAAGGCGGTGTTGCGAACTTCTTTTAAATTTTTACCTAAGGTTGTGAATTCTAACAACATTAGTAGAGAAATTGTAGTTCCTTCATTATGTCCTAATCCTAAGAATTTTAAGGAGAGATCATTGCATTCTTTGGATGTAGTTAGAGCTTTGAAATATTATGTTGAAGCTACTAAGAATTTCCGAAAGACTTCTAGTCTTTTTGTTATCTTTTCCAGTTCTAGGAAAGGTCAGAAGGCCTCTGCCATTTCTTTGGCATCTTGGTTGAAATCTTTAATTCATCATGCTTATGTCGAGTCGGGTAAAACTCTGCCTCAAAGGATTACAGCTCATTCTACTAGGTCAGTTTCTACTTCCTGGGCGTTTAGGAATGAAGCTTCGGTTGATCAGATTTGCAAAGCAGCAACTTGATCTTCTTTGCATATTTTTACTAAATTCTACCATTTTGATGTGTTTTCTTCTTCTGAAGCAGTTTTTGGTAGAAAAATACTTCAGGCAGCTGTTTCAGTTTGATTCTTCTGCTTATAATTTCAGTTTTTTTCATTATAAGATTTAAACTTTGTTTTGGGAGTGGATTATTTTCAGCGGAATTGGCTGTCTTTATTTTATCCCTCCCTGTTAGGATTTGCTAAGTTCTTTTAGAAAACACTACTACAACAGCTTACTGCTAATGTAGGACCACTCAGTCTCACACCTTACCTCGGATTCCCACAGATTGAACTTAAGGGAACCCTGATATGCTCATTGATCTGAGGGTCACTACAGCAGGGTAGCTGAGTGAAAATGGAACCTTCACGCAACAATGACTGCTAGCAGCAGAAAGGAGAGTAATTCTTAGAGGAATGTAATTTCAACAGTAGTGAAAGAGTTAATTACTGCAGGTGCCTTGATTCACTCACACAAGCAGTGTAAAATAGTTTATGCAGCAGGCTTTAGCAAACACACCAAAAATCACACAGTACTTTGTTATCTGAATGAAAAAATCAAGCTGAGGGCATTATGTAAACCATAATTTGATAATGAATATTAGTTATTTCCAAACTTGTTCAATGAAAGCATAAGAAGCTGTGTTAATCTCATGAAACAGGTAAAGTTGAAGTTATACAAACAGTTATTTGCAAGTGGATATGAAGGTAAATTGTGATAAAGACTGAAGTATGCTTAGGAAGTCCGTTTATGAGAAATGGTAGCAATATGAATCTTTGTCACAGTTATTTGTATTCAAGTTAGTAAGTAGAAGAAATAGTTTAGTGCATATTTGTCATCTGAAGCGTATATGAATCCCCAGCAGGTGAGAGTTATACAGTTAATATGGCAAGCTTGAGTATAATGAAGTTGCAGTAGTACACACAGTTCATACAATGCAATATATACAGACCAGTATTACAGGAGATGGCAAATGAGCAGAGTAATACTGTTACCAGACAGCAAACAGTCCCAGCGGTATCACAGCGAGTCTGACAGAGAACCGCGGCGGGAGAATGTCGGGCGTGACGTCACACGCTGCAGGGAGTAACTTCAATACAGGAGAGAGACAGAGAAGTCTCTGACTGGAATAAACGGTGAAAATCTTCTGGCACAAAAGAGCATCTGCAGGTTGATTCAAGCATGCAGAAACTCAGGGTGAGTTTGGAGAGCAATGAAGTGAAATACAGAGTTGTATAAACGGCTAGGTCTCTTCAGAAGCAGCTTGTCACTGAGCAACAAATTACCAAGCAATGAGTTCTGTTGGGAGGAGCCTTAAATAGGGCTAGTGAGTTCACTTCCTTAAAGGTACAGCATGAAAAGAGATAAATCCCTGACAGGACACCCCCCCCAAGGAGCCGCTCCGCGGATCAAGGACCAGGACGATCAGGATTCCTACGATGAAACAAGGAGACAAGACGGGGAGCAGAGACATTAGTGGAAGGTTCCCAAGAGTCCTCCTCCGGACCAAACCCTTTCCAACTGACAAGATATTGAAGTTGATTATGATGGTAACGAGAGTCTAGGATAGACTCAATCTCATACTCCATGCCATCAATAACTGAAGGATCCACCGTGTCATTCTGAGTCGTGTCTCTGATTGTACTGTACGGTTTCAAGAGAGAAACGTGGAATGTGGGATGTATCTTTAGAGAATCTGGTAGCTGAAGTGTTACAGCATTAACATTGACGACCTTTTGTATTGGATAAGGCCCTAAATATAGAGAAGCAAGTTTTTTAGAAGGAACTTGTAACCTTAAATGTTTAGTGCTTAACCAGACTTTGTCGCCAATCTTGTAATCTGGGGGCTTGGATCTACGTAGATCATAGTGGTGTTTCTGAACAGCCTGAGCTTCTTGTAAGACTTGTTTCAATGTTGTGAAATTAGTGGCAATGGTGTTAACGAGATCATTGACTATAGGCATGTCGGAATTGTTGGTCCGATTTGGATAATATGAAGGATGAAATCCATAGTTGATGTAAAATGGTGTCATTTTAGTTGAGGAATTTACAGCATTATTATGGGCAAATTCGGCAGTAGCAAGTAGAGAATGCCAGTTATCTTGTTGTTGGGTGCAGTAGCAACGAAGGTACTGCTCTAATGTTTGATTTGTCCTTTCTGTTTGACCATTCGTTTGTGGATGATAAGCAGTACTCAAACGTTTGGAAATGTTGAGAGAGGAGCACAGTTGATTCCAAAACCTTGAAGTGAATTGCGTTCCTCTATCTGTGGTAATTGACTCAGGTAGACCATGTAATTTCACAATGTGATTCAGAAAAAGTGAGGCAGTTTCTGAAGCTGTAGGCAATCCTCTATGTGGTAGGAAATGTGCCATTTTAGAAAATAAGTCCACTACTACTAATATCGTGTTATAATTAGCAGATGAAGGTAGATCAACAATGAAATCCATAGCAATCGCTGCCCAAGGTCTATCTGGTACTGGTAAGGAGAGAAGGTAACCATAAGGACTCTTATGCTGATGTTTCTTAGTTGTACATACCACACAGGATTCAATGTACTGTTGAATAGTATCATGCATCTTAGGCCACCAATAATTCCTTTTAATCAAATGAGCAGTTCTATGAACTCCAGGATGACCAGCCAACAAGGAATCGTGGGCAAAGGTAAGTACCTAATTCCTGAGAGAAGGAGGTATATATAATAAAGTGCCATGGTAGTATAAGTTGTCCGAATGTTTTAGTACATCCAATTTATCCAAAGATGAATCATACCTTAAATGTTCTTGTAGAGTGGTTTTAAAATCAGTTGTTAGACAAATAATTCTATCCGAAGGTATGATAGATGAAGGAGAAACCACATCAGTAGGACGAGGGTCTTTTCTAGAAAGAGCATCGGCTTTCATATTTTTGGATCCTGGTCTATAAGTTATAACGTAATCAAAATGAAAAAAGAACAAACTCCATCGAACCTGGCGAGCAGTAAGGGTCTTGTTTGATTTTAAATATTCTAAATTACGGTGATCAGTATAGATGGTGATTGGATATGTTGCACCCTCCAGGAGGTGTTGCCAAAACTCCAAAGCTGATTTGATTGCAAGAAGTTCCTTATCACCAATTCCATAATTAATCTCCGCTGAACTCATGGTTCTAGAATAGTAGAAGACAGGATGCAAAGGTTCTTTATCAGAATGTCTTTGAGATAGAACAGCCCCCACAGCAAACTCAGAAGCATCAACTTCCAGCGTAAATTGACATGTGGGATCTGGAAATTGTAAAATAGGGGCTGAGACAAATTTACTTTTTAGAATATTAAAGGAATGATCAGCATCTTGATTCCAAACAAACTTAACTTGCTTATGTGTTAGCGTAGTGAGAGGTCTGACAATAAGAGAGAAATCTTTAATGAACTTTCTATAAAAGTTCGCAAAGCCAAGGAATCTTTGAACGTCTTTTTTATTACGTGGAATAGGCCAGTTAGTGATAGCGTCCACTTTGCTTGACTCCATTGAAATTCCAGCTGGTGAGATGCAATATCCAAGGAATGATATGGTGTTTGTGTTAAAAATACACTTTTCAAGCTTTGCATAGAGATGGTGTGCCCTTAAACGTGTTAATACTTGTTTGACATGTACAATGTGAGCCTGTAGAGAATTTGAATAAACCAAGATGTCATCCAAGTATACGACAATACAGACATCTAACAAATCATGAAAGACATCATTTATAAAACATTGAAATGTCGCTGGGGCATTGCACAACCCGAAGCGCATTACAGTGTATTCATACAAACCGTATCTAGTACGGAATGCAGTTAACCATTCATCCCCTGCCCTCATCCTGATCAAATTATAGGCACCTCTGAGGTCTAGTTTAGTAAAAACTGTGGCACCTTGTAAACGTTCAATAAGTTCAGGTATGAGGGGGCAGGGGGTATCTGTTCTTTTTTGTGCATTTGTTCAACTGCCTATAATCGATGATAGGCCTAAGACTGCCATCTTTATTTTTTACAAAGAACATTGCTGCAGCTGCAGAGGAGGTGGAAGGTCTAATAAACCCTTTTTTCAGGTTGTCATCTAAATATTCTTTTAAATGATTTAACTCTGGCTGTGACAACGGATATATATGACCGTATGGTATGGAGCTTCCAGGTATAAGATCAATAGGACAGTCATAGTCTCTGTGTGGAGGTAAGGACTCAGCCTCTTTTTTATCAAAAACATCAGCAAACTCACTATAGCATTCTGGTAACTTATGTTCAGTGATTTGACAAAGTGTGTGCACCCCAAAACAGGATTGCTTACAATAATTTGAATCGAAAACCACTGATGCTGTAGACCACAAAATAGTGGGGTTATGTTTTATTAACCAATTCAATCCAAAAATTAGTGGATAAACAGAAGATGGAAGGACATCAAACGAAATAAGCTCTGTGTGACCTGAAGGGGTAACCACTTTGAGTGGGATAGTGTGGTGAGTTATGGGACCAGAGCTGAAGAATGAACCGTCAACCAGACGAATAGCTAGTGCAACATTCTTTTTTATTAGTGGTATGTGATTATTAACAACAAAAGTGTTATCAGCAAAATTCCCAGAAGCCCCAGAGTCAATTATGGCCTGAACGTTTATCTTCTGATGGGACCACTGTAAGGAGACATAAATAGATAAATGAGATTTTATGCTGTTAACCAAATTAACTGTATGGTCATTAGATGAAGTCTTACCCTTCTTTTGTCGAACCAGAGAGGGACAGTCCCTAACTCCATGGTTCTTTTCAGCACAGTATAAACATAAGTTTAGAAGCTTACGCCTTTGCTTTCTCTTCAGGTCTTAAGGGTCCCCTAATAACTGCAACATCCATGGGTTCTTCTATGGATCTAGTGGATACTGTGGAAGGAGTTGAGTGATAATAATTGGGAGTCCTTCTGGTGGTATTCTCCGAATAAGATCTTTCTGACTTCCTTTCCCTAAGTCGACAATCTATGCCAATAGAGAGAGTCATCAAGGCATCCAAGTCCTCTGGAATCACACCCCTTGCCAACTCATCCTTAACTGCATCATTGAGCCCCAAACGGAATTGATTGCGTAGAGCAGGAATATTCCAAAGGGTGTCAGGAGCCCATCTTTTGAATTCAGTAATGTAATCTTCTACCATTCTTTTGCCCTGCCTTAAAGATCTAATGGCAGTTTCAGCAGTATTTTTTTTTTATTGTGATCTTCATATAAGAGAGACATAGCAGAAAAAAAATCTTCTAGGGAATTTAGGATGGGATCATCTTTTTCATAAAAAGCATTGGCCCAAGACCTGGCCTCACCTCTGAGAAATGAAATTACAGTTAGAACTCTAATCCTGTCAGTTGGGTATGACTTAGGTTTCAAAGTAAAAAGCAGAGTGCAGGAATTCCTGAAATCCCTGAACATAGATCTGTCCCCAGAGAACTTTTCAGGCGGACTAACAATGGGTTCTGGGGTTGACTCAACATTAGGAGTTTTGTTAGCAAGGTGATCATTAATAAAAAAATTTATATTCTGATTCTCTAATTGAATATCCCTTAAGCCTTGAATCATGTGATCCATACTCTGAGCTAGAGAACCAACTCTCCTGGACAGTTCACTTATATCCATGATTTTAGCTGTTAGTAGTATTTTTTTTTTTTTTTTTTTTTAAGGCTTGGTAATATGTTAGGATTTGCTAAGTTCTTTTAGAAAACACTACTACAACAGCTTACTGCTAATGTAGGACCACTCAGTCTCACACCTTACCTCGGATTCCCACAGAATGAACTTAAGGGAACCCTGATATGCTCATTGATCTGAGGGTCACTACAGCAGGGTAGCTGAGTGAAAACGGAACCTTCACGCAACAATGACTGCTAGCAGCAGAAAGGAGAGTAATTCTTAGAGGAATGTAATTTCAACAGTAGTGAAAGAGTTAATTACTGCAGGTGCCTTGATTCACTCACACAAGCAGTGTAAAATAGTTTATGCAGCAGGCTTTAGCAAACACACCAAAAATCACACAGTACTTTGTTATCTGAATGAAAAAATCAAGCTGAGGGCATTATGTAAACCATTTAAAGTGTGAATGGAGTAAGTAGAGCGCTGGAAACAGTGATTCCAAACACCTCACAGTGAAAAAGTCCTTCAGACTTATTATCGTGTTCTAAGAAAAAAAGGGGGGGGGGGGCGTGAGGGCGCTAATGAAAGCTTAAGAAATCTAGTTATAAATATTAAACACTTAGGCCTAGATTTGGAGTTCGGCGTTAGCCGTGAAAACCAGCGTTAGAGGCTCCTAACGCGGGTTTCTTATGTACTCCGGTATTTAGAGTTCAGTTACCGACACTCAAAAAAACCTAACGCTCACATTTCTACCGCCACCTCTGACCCAGTAGTAAACATATACCGACAAAAAAAACATCCACGAATCAAATAAAAAATATTACACAAACTACACTTACACTCATACAAACACTACACTATGTTTATTTTTCATATTTAATAATTTTTCTGCAAAATACAAAGGATTAAAGTTGCGAGATCTCGGGTGTTTGAAAAAAAACAACACAAATCCATTTTCCCATTGACTTACATTGACACACGGGAAAAGACCCTCAAATACCTACATCTAACTAATAACATTATCACAAACATACACTCATCGATGCATACAAACAATATACACAACATGACATACACAAAATATTTATTTATTACAAAAAGAACACGATTTAGTTACTTTTTCACACAAGCTCATGACGTCACTCACTTTACGAGGAAAACCAGTCTTAGAAAAAAAAATTTAGAAATATTTAGAGCCTCCATTGACTTCTATTGGGAAGACGTGCTCGTGCACGCCAAACCCTCATTTCCCTAACGCACGCAAATAGCGTAGACAGAAAAACTCCAAATACCAGCGCTAGAAAAGACATGATTTCATGCGTTAGACCCAGCTATGATAAATAGATCAGGAAATGACTATTTCCCTATGGTGGATTTATGGATTTTACTGTTTGAATATTCACAACACCATTACATTCTTTCAGAATTTTATATTACATCAACTACAATTCAACATCACTAGTAACAACATTTAAGTTTTAAAAATATTACATTTAAACGGACACAAAAATAATGTCAACTTTTCAGGATTCACAAACACTACACAATGGGAAACAATTCTCATTTACCTTT
>NW_026512189.1:0-15000 GCF_027579735.1 Bombina bombina
GATAGAGGCTCAGCCAGAGTAGTGAGGATAGAGTACACGTCTGGTAGCGGATCGCTTCTCTGCAACTCTAATGTAGATGTTTCTGCCCCCCTCGCAGTGGTAGAGAGAGCTTTCAGATACTCCGGGGTCAAGGGGTCGATCCGATAAAAATCGTCGCCCGCAAAAGCCGGCGACGCCAAGAATTGCGCGGATTTGGTATCCTATATACGGCGTAAGCTAGAAGTTACGCGCGTAGATTTCTGGCGTCGCCCGTAGTTTTTTGGACCATAGACTGACATATAAAACACACGCAATTTGCTATCCTATATACGGCGTAAGGACTTACGCGCGCAGATTTTTCTAAATCTACGCCATTCTCAGCTCGCCACAAATTGAAGGCGCAGGTACCCTTGCACTGACTTAGAAACCAACGTAACTCTCAGAAGGCCTAACAAATGCATGCCTAACAATATACATAGCAGCAGCTTGTTCACAAATAGTTAACCTCTTAAAAGCATTTATTATTCCTGCCCCTGCAAGTGTGTCAAACAATCACAAACAGCACAACCCCTCACCTGCAACCTTAAAACACCTGCAAATGCACACCCTCATTAGCCACCATGTTTCCCTTGCAGTATATAGCATTTAGAGTGAGACAGCGTCGTGGGGGCACAAGGGGTGCTGGAACCCCTACAAGCCCCAGTTTTGGATGGTATCCCTGCTGCTGAGGTCCCTGGTCATGGTGCTGTAGCTGTCCCTGCTCCAGCTGCTGCTGCTGCCCTCCCTGATCCTCCTGCTGTTGTCCCTGTTCCTGGTGCTCCCCATGCTGCTGTTGCTGCAGCTGCCCATAGGCCAGCAGGGCCTATAAGACGAAGGCATCAGCAGAGGGGAAGAGCACCAAGGGTACACAGGGTTAGGGTCACCCTGTTTGGGATGACAGAAGTGGAGGTCAGGGAAAAATATCGCTTGACATCTGCAAGCCTCATTAACCTATATGAGGTGTTGAAGGATGAAATTGACCCTCAAGCGTATAGGAACCGAGCTCTGACTGGTATGCAGAAGCTGTTGTGTGTTGTACACTTCCTGGCAACTGGCTCATACCAGTCAACAGAGGGGCTTGTGTCTGGCCTAGCGCAGTCTACCTTCTCCAGGATTCTAGGGGAGGTTCTGACTGCTCTAGATAACCAGACACAACGATACATTCATTTCCCCCATACCCCCCAGGAATGGAACCGTCTTAAACAAGGCTTCTATCGACTGGGGGTATTCCTAATGTAATGGGGGCAATTGATTGCACACATGTGCGTATTGTGGCCCCACATGAGGAGACAATCCTCTATATTAACAGGAAAGGGTTTCACTCATTGAATTGCCAGATGGTCTGCGATACCAATCTGAAATTCTTACATGTGTATGCAGGCTTCCCAGGGAGTGCACATGATTCCTACATCCTGCGCCAGACCTCCTTATTCAATATGTTTGAAAATGGAACACTTTCGGGAGGATGGCTGCTTGGTGAGTACCTTCATTCTGTCTGTATATTTCTAATAAAGGGACACTAAACACATATTGTCATCTCATGTGTCAGATAGAGAATACAATGTTAAACAGCATTATAATTCACTTCTCTTATATCATTTTATTCATTCTTTAAATATATTTATGTTATAAATTATAATTCACATATATGAGCCAATCATATGAGGCTTCAATGTGCAGCCACCAATCAGCAGCAATTGAGCATATCTAATATGCTTGTCATCAAGAGTTATCTATAGAATGGAGAAAATGATCTAATAAAAGTTAATTATCAAGCTGCTCACAATTGCAGGTTCTTATTAAATGGACAGTCTAGTTTAAATCTCTCTTCCATTATTCAGATAGGCCTTTTAATTTTAATTAACTATCCTGATTACTTCCATTAATATTTTGCTGAAATGTATCTTTTATATGTGATTCATGTTGTGTCCCTTTTTAAAGCACATGATGTACCTGTAGTAATCCAAACACATATGTTACATGACAGGTGACGCAGGGTACGGCTGCAGACCATGGCTATTAACCCCCTTGGTGCACCCCATTACAGAGCCACAACTCAGGTACCAGGAGGCACACATAAGAACAAGGAATGTCATTGAAAGGAGCTTTGGCCTATTAAAAACCAGGTTCAGGTGTCTGGATGTTACAGGCGGAGCACTACAGTATAACCCCAACAAAGTGTGTTCCATTGTCAATGCTTGCTGTATTCTACACAACATTGCTGTGGACACACGTTTGTTGGGGGACATTGACCCAGAGCAGCAGCAGCAGCTGGTTCCTGTACCTGAGGATGTGGACAGGGGGACACTGAGGGGAATGAAGTGAGGGATTATGTCATCCAGGAATACTTCACCTGTAAGTTACTTATTCATAATTACAGTAAACCGTAACATTCACATGTATTATGATGTTTGACAGTACCTCACCAACCATTGCATGTGTATATATCATGTCTTGCAGAATGTAAAGGTTTGGATTTCCACTGCATGTAAGTGAAAGTACTACATCCCAACCCCCTTCCCTTAAAGGGACACTATACCCAAACATATTGTTTCATGATTAAGGATAGAGAAGATAAATTATAACAAACCTTATAATTGACATCAATTACCTATTTTCATTATTAATTTAGATATACGTTAATGAAGACATAGAAATGCACACAGTGAAGAAATTGCAGGAGGCATCTATATACAGCTACTAATCATCAGCTACCAAACACATATTGATATTTTTTACAGCAAAGAATATCAATAGAATGAAGCTACAGAAATAATAGAATGAAATTATAGTTTAATTTAGAAATTATCTTCACCTTCAAAATCATGAAGTCAAATAATTTGCTTTAATGTCCCTTTAACAACCCTAATTACTGTATATTTATAATTTGTTTAATTCATGTTTAGTTCACTATCATTAAGAATGAGGATAATGGATATTTATACCTTATGTTCACACATTCTTTAAATATATTATTAGTTATATATACCAACATGTAAATTTATATTGGATGTGAGAAACCTTGATGTACATCTTAGAAGTTAATATTAATATATGTACCGTTGAGACACAACCATGTCATGTTGTTTATTGAGCATGAATATGTCATAAACATTATAATAATACCTTTTTGGTCCATTTCAACACAGGTATTATTATATGTTTTAACAATATTACTGTACTAAAACACAACTCACATGGATGTGTATGACAATTAGATATTAAATAACAGAGGACAAGAATTTCAAAGAAATAGAATATATTTTTTTTTTTTTAGGCCTCTTAGATGAGGGGCCTGGTGTGGGTCTTCTGCCTCTCCTGGGTTGTGTGGATACACTAGGAGTGCTGGTCACAGAGGAGATACTTGATGCCATGTCCTGCTGTTGGGTGAAATGCTCCACCAAAGCCCCCAACAGTTGATTCTGTTCCCTCCATCTTTGGTCACTTTGAATTTGCATGTCCGAGATTACACGTAGCATTTGGTTCTGATTTTGGACCATAGCTGATAGTGATGCTGCCATGTCCCTCTGCAGCTCATTCGACCTCTGTTGCAAACGGTGTTGTGTTCTATGGAACCTGTGTTGTTCCCTCTGCATATTCTGACATGTTTCTGTTAGAGTCTCACAGGTCAAAGTTTGCCTCCTCTGTAGTGAGATATATTCATCACCCATGGCAGAAGTTAAATTATCCATGGGCTCTTCATCAGCAGGGACAATATGCTCTCTTTCAATGACGTGTTCCTCAGCTGGAGGTGCCAGAACAACAACCTCAGCTGGAGGTGCCGGAACATTAACCTCAGCTGGAGGTGCAGCAACTATAACCTCTGATGGAGGTGCAGCAACAATAACCTCTGATGGAGGTGCAGCAACAATAACCTCTGATGGAGGTGCAGCAACAATAACCTCTGATGGAGGTGCAGCAACAATAACCTCTGATGGAGGTGCAGCAACAATAACCTCTGATGGAGGTGCAGCAACAATAACCTCTGATGGAGGTGCAGCAACAATAACCTCTGATGGAGGTGCAGCAACAATAACCTCTGATGGAGGTGCAGCAACAATAACCTCTGTTGGAGGTGCCGGAACATAAACAGCAGCTGGACGTGCAGGAAGAGATATCTCAGCAGGAGGTGCAGCAACAGGGATATGAGGTGGAGGTGCAGGGCGATGTATTACAGTTGGTGGAGCCCTTCCAACTGAAGATGATGGTCCAGATGTCGGGATGGACCGATAGTCCCAATGTCCGCTGGTGTGCATCCACTCAGCCTGCTGGTATACTCCTGTGGTTCCCTGATATTCTTGGGGGGGGAAAATACATCTACCCTTTGGGGCTGGTGGGGCTCCCCTCCAAGCCATAGGAATATTCCTCCTGCCACGGGTCCTGCCAGGTATCCTCCTCTAATGCAGGTGGCATGATATGTGGATGTTCAATGGACGCAGTCCAAGACATCTCATGCCTGGCATACTCCTGCTGTCGTATCTGTACCGGTGGTTGTGGTGGACATATATTTAGAACCGGTGTTGGGGGATTCATGGGCATAGGCACCCTGGTGACTGGAGGTTCTGTGAAGGAGTCAAATGATGAGAGTGATTAGTACAGTCACATATCTATCCATGTGGGCATACAATTTACATGCTAGGGCCTATCCACATTCTCATGTCTAACTCTATAACATGCTTGTGCACATTGAGATTTGTGATATGAGGGTTTGTAATATGCTAATTATACATGTATGTGTTTCATACAATAGTTCTGTGTACATGTCAGTGATGGAGAAAATGTGTTCTTTAAGTGACACTATGGTTGTGATGACTATGGTGTCCATTTACTGAAAGGTCTACATGTGGCTTGTGGCCTGTGTTACTCTGAGACATGTTAGTATTTCACTATTCTACTACCTCAGATCATGAATTTCAATGTGTTAAGTCACATTAAATGGACATGCAAAACATATTGATTATTTAATGATTCAGCTAGCCAAGCATGGAATTTAAAAAATATTGTAATTTACCTCCAGTAGCTAATATGCTTCATTATCTTGATATTCTTAGCTGATATGCATTTATTGATAGGCTCAGAAGCTGCTGATTGGTGGCTGTACATCAATGCCTCGTGTGATTGCCTCACCCAGGTGCATTGATATTTAATAAACTAAGATGTTCAAAATAATAATTAAATATAGATAATGGAAGTAAATATGGATGTTGTTTAAAAGTATATTCTCTATCTGAATAATGAAAAAAGATCTTTGTGTTTCATGTCCCTTTAATGTTAAATATCATTGTATATTTAGTTGTTAGTAATCAAAATACCATGATCCTCATTGTGTACATGAATGTGTGACAATATAGGATGTTATAACACAAATACATATAATACTAGTGTGTGGGATGTTACTCACCAGCATGCTGTGCTGATGTTGCAGTCCCTGAGTCACGAGCCCCTGGAAGGCCACGGACTGCTGTGAGGCTCAGGGACCGACGAATGAGCTCCTGCCACTCATTGTATTCTGCCTCATAGTGAGGCCCACCTCCAGTTGCCCTCTGGGAGATTGCTTCCTGGCCCATCCTCTCCTTGACCCTCCTCTTGCAATCATTCCATCTCTTCTTAAGCCCGTCAACATTCCTCCTCTGTTGGGACACTCCATTGACAGCCTCCACCACCTTCTGCCAAGCATCCTTACGCCTCCGGGCAACTCCTTTGCCCTTCTCTTGTCCAAAGAGGGCATTATGGTTCTCCAGGACAGCCTGGACGAGAGCGAGGTTTTCTGCAAAACTGAAATTGGGACACCTCATACGCTCCTCGTCCTGGGCTGCCTGGCTCCCTCCCTGGGATGTCCCTGGTGTGGGTTCCTCCCTATCCTCTCCCTCCTCCCCCCGTCTATCCCCATGTGCACCCTCTATCCCGCTTCTCAGTGTGCCTGGCCTTTGGGCAACCCCACTCCCATCCTCCCTTCTGGCTCTCCCTCTCCCCACTCCGCTCACTCCCTGACGGGGACCCTGCTGCTCCTCCTGTACATAATCCTCTCCCTGCGACTCCCCTTCCCTCCTCCCCCCAGCCCTATCTCTCCCTGACATCCTCACACTACACACACACACACACTCACACTCACTCCCACTTCAATCACACACAATCACAACCAGACACTCAGCCTTTCAAACTGTAAAAGATAAATAAAGAGTGTTGGGTGTTATCAAAAAAAAGTGTTGTGTATTTTGTATATGTGTGTATGCAAAATGTGTGCAATATGAAAAAAAGTGTAAGTAAATGTACTGGCTTAACAATCCAACCAACAATCCGACCTAACTAACTTTTGATGATGCTCCTTTCTCACTACTCTTACCACTAATCTCTCTACTCGCTGTAGTGTGCTGTAGCTCCAAGAACCAACCAAACACACTAAAGAAATGGCGGCTGCGCAGGGGTTTAAGTATGATTTTTGAATCTCGTCATTACGTGGCGCATCTCTTAGAACTGGCGTAATTTTTTACGAGTCGTAGGCAAATTTGCATAAAACTACACTTTATTGAGACTTTACGTGAACAAAAAACAGGCGCAAGTACTTGCGACGACTAAAAGGTGTATTTGCGCACATTTTGGCTGCTCGTCGGTTTTCATGACTTACGCCAGTTTAGCATCTGACGGCGGTGAATATTGGATAGCTCGAGTTGCGAGCTGAAACTGCGGGCGACGCGGGTTACCTCGCTTGCGCCGAAAACTACGACCTATATCGGATCGCGCCCCAAGTCGGGAAAGTTGGCCGTCCTTCCCCAGACCGGAGCCGGAGGTAAAATCTCTTGTGAGCTGCTGGTGAAACGCTGCCCCCTGCAGACTCGCGGCCAATCGGCTGCCAGCAGGGGGTTGTCAATCAACCGAATCGTACTTGATCATGTTGAATTGTGGCGCTCTCTGTCCTCTTCCTCAGAGCAGGCGGACAGCTTATGGAGCAGCGTTCTTAAGACCGCTGCTCCATAACTTGTGTTTCTGGCGAGTCTGAAGGCTCGCTAGAAACACGGGGCGTCAAGCTCCATACTGAGCTTGATAGATATGCTCCATAGTGTGTTTGTTTTACTACTATGTGGAGAATATGTTGAAAGCTTATAAATGGAAATAATTTGTTCTCTATTATCTCTCTGTTTTTAACCCCTGTATATAAATGTTGGGTATGTAGGGGCCACATCAGTTTGTTTATGCTGCTTTTCTCTAACCTTTCATAGGAAGAGGTTACAGTTTCGGTGATAAATCCCCTGGTGCTAAATGTGCACTCTCACACCATTAATAATGTATGTTTCAGTCTTAACAAATCTGCTTCACTAATTGTTACTATCTGGGAGCCAAGGCAGATATAAGCGAGTTTTAATAAGACTTGACTGGCCTTCCCCAGCTTTCTGCACAGCGCAGCTGTTTCATCTTGTTTATTCCTCACAGCCTCTTGAGTCATTTGAACATCAGGGATTTGTCTGTTTGAAACAAAACCTCAAAGAGGAAATCAGCCAACACAGAGCTGTGAAGGAGGCAGTCTGATCTGCTTGATGCTAATGTGAGATGTGAAAAGTTCCTAGGCTGAAATCTGATGAGGCAAAGTAGGAAACTGACACTAATATCATAAACCTGTATCATCATCTGGGTATAAAAACACAAGGGACTGTCTATTAGGGGCACTATCTGTGTATTAGAATCAAATTACTTATCATAAACTCCTTTGTATACTAGTTATGCTCATTTCTTTAGAATTTAATTTAGAGTTTAATTAAGTGTTTATCCAGGTGGCGAGAAGTCTTCATCCAGGCAGCGACACCTTCATCCATCTTGGGGACATCTTCTATCTTCATCACGGCAGCGGGGAGCTATCCTGGAAGCCGATACCATCCTGCACGAAGTGTCTGATTTGAACAGTCAATAGGATTTCAGTATCTCTCATCCTATGTTTTGAAAAGATAATAGGATTTCAGAAGCTCTCATCCTATTAGCTGATTTGAATTTGAAGAATCAAATCAGACAATAGGAATGCAAAGTACGCCATATTGAAATGGCTACCATGCATTGAAGCTTCAGTGTACGGCGGTGACCGTACGAAGAGTACGATCCGTGCAGGATGGCATCAGCTTCAAGGATAGCTCCGCGCCGCCGGGATGAAGATAGAAGACGTGCCCGAGATGGATGAAGGTGTCGACGTCTGGAGGAAGACTTCTAACCACCTGGATGAAAATGGATGTCTGGAATTCAGGAAACGTGAGTAGATTTTATGGGGATAGTGTTAGATTTTTTTTTCTAATTTTTTTGGGTGTTTTTTTTTTGGGTTAGGGCTTTGGGCAATTGTAAAAGAGCTGAATTCCCCTTTAAGGGCAGTAAAAGAGCTGAATGCCCTTTTAAGATAAAAATACATTACATAATACAGTTACACTCATATTAACACCATCTAATAAATATACATTACACAGTACAGTTACACTCATAATAAAACTGTCTAATAAATATACATTACACAATACAGTTACACTCATAATAACACCATCTAATAAATATACATTACACAGTACAGTTACACACATATTAACACCATCTAATAAATATACATTACACAGTACAGTTACACTCATAATAAAACTGTCTAATAAATATATTACACAGTACAGTTACACTCATATTCAGACCATCTAATAAATATACATTACACAGTACAGTTACACTCATATTAACACTGTCTAATAAATATACATTACACAGTACAGTTACACTCATATTAACACTATCTAATAAATATACATTACATAGTACAGTTACTCATATTAACACTGTCTAATAAATATACATTACATAGTACAGTTACACTCATATTTACACTGTCTAATAAATATACATTACACAGTACAGTTACACTCATATTAACACTGTCTAATAAATAGACATTACATAGTACAGTTACACTCATAATAACACTGTCTAATAAATATACATTACATAGTACAGTTACTCATACTAACACTGTCTAATAAATATACATTACATAGTACAGTTACTCATATTAACACTGTCTAATAAATAGACATTACACAGTTCAGTTACACTCATATTAACACTCTCTTATAAATATACATTACACAGTACAGTTACACTCATATTAACACTGTCTAATAAATATACATTACAAAGTACAGTTACACTCATAATAACACTGTCTAATAAATATACATTACATAGTACAGTTACACTCATAATAACACTGTCTAATAAATATAAATTACACAGTACAGTTACACTCATAATAACACCATCTAATAAATATACATTACACAGTACAGTTACACTCATATTAACACTGTCTAATAAATATACATTACACAGTACAGTTAAACTCATATTAACACTGTCTAATAAATATACATTACACAGTACAGTTACACACATAATAACACTGTCTAATAAATATACATTACATAGTACAGTTACACACATATTAACACTGTCTAATAAATATACATTACACAGTAAAGTTACACTCATATTAACACTGTCTAATAAATATACATTACACAGTACAGTTATACTCATAATAACACTGTCTAATAAATATACATTACACAGTACAGTTACACTCATATTAACACTGTCTAATAAATATACATTACACAGTACAGTTACACTCATATTAACACTGTCTAATAAATATACATTACATAGTACAGTTACACACATATTAACAGTGTCTAATAAATATACATTACACAGTACAGTTACACTCATTTATTAACACTATCTAATAAATATACATTACACAGTACAGCTACACTCATAATAACACTGTCTAATAAATATACATTATATAGTACAGTTACACACATAATAACACTGTCTAATAAATATACATTACACAGTACAGTTACACTCATAATAACACTGTCTAATAAATATACATTATATAGTACAGTTGCACACATATTAACACTGTCTAATAAATATACATTACACAGTACAGTTACACTCATAATAACAATGTCTAATAAATATACATTACATAGTACAGTTACACTCATATTAGCACTGTCTAATAAATATACATTACACAGTACAGTTACACTCATAATAACACTTTCAAATAATATACATTACACAGCACAGTTACACTCATATTAACACTGTCTAATAAATATACAATACACAGTACAGTTACACTCATATTAACACTGTCTAATAAATATACATTACACAGTACAGTTACACTCATATTAACACTGTCTAATAAATATACATTACACAGTACAGTTACACTCATATTAACACTGTCTATTAAATAAACATTACATAGTACATTTACACTTATATTAACACTGTCTAATAAATAAACATTACATAGTACAGTTACACTCATATTAACACTGTCTAATAAATATACATTACACAGTACAGTTACACTCATATTAACATTGTCTAATAAATATACATTACACAGTAATGTTACACTCATATTAACACTGTCTAATAAATATACATTACACAGTACAGTTACACTCATATTAACACTGTCTAATAAATATACATTACATAGTACAGTTACACTCATAATAACACTGTCTAATAAATATACATTACACAGTACAGTTGCACTCATATTAACACTGTCTAATAAATATACATTACACAGTACAGTTACACTCATATTAACACTGTCTAATAAATATACATTACACAGTAACGTTACACTCATATTAACACTGTCTAATAAATATACATTACACAGTACAGTTACACTAATAATAACACTGTCTAATAAATATACATTACACAGTACAGTTACACTCATATTAACACTGTCTAATAAATATACATTACACAGTACAGTTACACTCATAGTAACACTGTCTAATAAATATACATTACACAGTGCAGTTACACTCATATTAACATTGTCTAATAAATATACATTACACAGTACAGTTACACTCATATTAACACTGTCTAATAAATATACATTACACAGTACAGTTACACTCATATTAACTTTGTCTAATAAATATACATTACACAGTACAGTTACACTCATATTAACACTGTCTAATAAATATGCATTACACAGTACAGTTACACTCATAATTTCACTGTCTAATAAATATACATTACATAGTACAGTTACACTCATAATAACACTGTCTAATAAATATACATTACACAGTACAATTACAATTATGATAACACTGTCTAATAAATATACATTACACAGTACAGTTACACTCATAATTTCACTGTCTAATAAATATACATTGCACAGTACAGTCACACTCATAATAACACTGTCTAATAAATATACATTACACAGTACAGTTACACTCATATTCATACTATCTAATAAATATACATTACACAGTACAGTTACACTCATATTAACACTGTCTGATAAATATACATTACACAGTACAGTTACACTCATATTAACACTGTCTAATAAATATACATTACACAGAAACGTTACACTCATATTAACACTGTCTAATAAATATACATTACACAGTACAGTTACACTAATAATAACACTGTCTAATAAATATACATTACACAGTACAGTTGCACTTATATTAACACTGTCTAATAAATATACATTTCATAGGGCGTGACTCTGGGCAGCTCCTTGAATGGACGCAATATCAGTTGCTCTGAGTGAGACATTAATATTTTGCCTTCTATTAATGTTTATGAGGCTCTCCCATCTACCTCTCCCTGATAATTAGACTCTGATTACAAAGAGGAATCAAATGATACCACAACATTGGGACTACCACACTTAATAACTGATCCGGAGAGTTGAGGCCTAAGGCAGTCACTTCAGTGAGAGGCTCTCAACACCCCCCCCCGGTACCTTGTAAGCCGGGTATGCAGTGCGTAGACACTGAAAACTTCAATAACATGGAACCTGAGGCAGCTTTACTAATCGAGGAGATCTGTAACCTCCTGAATGAACATTTCTTACAACTCACAGAAAAGATGGCGGCAGCTTGGGCATCCGAAGGGAACCTTACTAAAGATGAATCTGTTTTAACAAATGCAAAACGAACAGGGGACCCTGAGCCCTCCACACACTGTGTATATCTGAGCCCGCCGGGTATACAGCATGATAGCGGTACCTCAACAAACAAGGTGCAGACCGTCGACAGTGGGACCCTAGCAAGGACTGCCGCATGTACTTCCTTATCAGCCGAGCAGGGACTAGATCCCGCTTCCACACACAATGGAGAGGCAGCTACCCCTAAATCTGTAGCAATTTCTATAGCGCAGAACCCCTCACTGGTCAACGGCTCCCAACCAGTCCAGCAGCAACAGATTGCAAGGGGAGGTAAACCTAAGATGTATAGAGGGACGGCTGCAGGGAGGGAGAAGCCAAGTATGGGAACGGCATATGCGCAAGATGGCACCGCTCCGCCACCTCAGATGCCTCGGCCCCAGACAGTCAGAATGAGAGTGACCCGCCAGGCTGCACAGACAGTGTGGCCACCCTGGATATGCGCTACAGACATTTGCAAACTTAGTCCTACCTTGGAGACACCCCCCGGTTTGAAGGTCCAGTGCGGTCATGGAGACAAGCTAGAAGTGCTCAGCCTGCGAGCAGCGTTCCGGCGGAGCTACTATGGAGGTCGGATCAGACTCTGGGGATGCTGGAGCTGCTCACCACATAGAGACACAGCCGAGTTAACTTGGGCTCTTTCTGAATATGCGGGAAACAGTGCAGCCGTGGTGATTGAGGGACACCAATCCAATGCGTGTTTACCCTTTCTACATACAAAGTGCAACTCTCTGGGCTGTGTAGGTGAAATCTTTGCTCTGGGACAGATAGCAAGACAGCCAACTTGGAAAGTATCGGGTGAGCACGCTATCAAACTAAGCTTGTACTCCGGTGGGACAGTCCGATTTCTGAACTGGTCCATTAACTCTACCTTCACTTTTCATTTCAAAGCCGGTGTAGGGTGACTTTAATTTAAGTGTAGTACTATTGTGCAGGGGAAAATTTTGGTCATTCTCCTAGAGGATAAGAAAATCCTCCTGAGAAGGACTTTACTGGACTCTTATTAGATTACATTAATGATAAAGTTCTTAAAGTGTCTGTTAAATCTGGGGTACCTGTGTTCTTTATTTAACGCTGCTATTTGCCTGCACAAGTAGTCAGTTCTGGGGTTTGTTTTTTTTTTTTCTCACCGCTGTTGTTTTTGTCTCTTAGAACTAGTTCATATGTTAGTATCTACTATCTACGTAGAGGAGTATGTTAATTATGGGGCGTGGCTTTCTCCTCCACAGATATAAACTCGCTAACGTGTTTATGCACTCAGCTTAGATTAGTATAGGTAAACATTGTATTTTGAGAGCATTTGGTTTTTTATCTCCCCTACTCATTGCAGCACATTGTATAACTTCCCTACCCAATCTGCCTTTGGTACTCCTAGTTAACTACTACTGTTGAGGTCGCTTTTAATACATAAAGCCATATGGGGTGGACTGGTATTCAGGGTAGTTTTTCCTTATTAATATTGTATACCCTATCCTGGAGTGATACTCTATCTACATAGTGAAACACATGGCAATCCATATATATATTTTACGTCTCAACTACCATAATAGCCATTTATATATATCAGAGTGGTGGAAGTGCATCCCTAGCTTAGTCTACCCGCATTTCTTTCCCAATACCTGCAACATGAGATTGTGTTCTTATAGAGCCGCCAGCCAATACTTAGAAATTCAAAATTACTTTACAGGTCTCCAGTCTCAGTTTTACTATATCATGCCTCAGTGCCCTGGGAATTCCTGTTGTTAACATTTATATTTACTGTTGTCATGTTTTAATAGTGTTCTGGAGGTCCATAAGTGGCCTCATGTTATTATAATCCCCTTAATGTTCAATTTATCTGTCTTGGGGGTCCAAAAGTGGCCTCATTAGTCTGAAGGGGACTGGAAAATTTTGAGGATTGACACGTGACATTTGCTTTTTTGCATAACAGGTATCTCTTTATTGCAGTTAATATTTACTCTGATAATTCATTGTTATATAGGACATATGTCTGTATCTACTCTACTATAAGCAACCTGTATATATATCGTCAACACTCAATAAAAAAAAAAAAAAAAAAAAAAAAAAAAAAAATATATATTACATAGTACAGTTACACTCATATTAACACTGTATAATAAATATATATTACATAGTACAGTTACACTCATATTAACACTGTCTAATAAATATATATTACATAGTACAGTTACACTCATATTAACACTGTCTAATAAATATACATTACAGTACAGTTACACACTATTAACACTGTCTAATAAATATATATTACATAGTACAGTTACACTCATATTAACACTGTCTAATAAATATATATTACACAATACAGTTACACTCATATTAACACTGTCTAATAAATATACATTACATAGTACAGTTACACTCATATTAACACTGTCTAATAAATATACATTACATAGTACAGTTACACTCATATTAACACTATCTAATAAATATACATTACATAGTACAGTTACACTCATATTAACACTGTCTAATAAATATACATTACATAGTACAGTTACACTCATATTAACACTATCTAATAAATATACATTACACAGTACAGTTACACTCATATTAACACTGTCTAATAAATATACATTACACAGTACAGTTACACTCATAATAACACTGTCTAATAAATATACATTACATAGTACAGTTATACTCATATTAACACTGTCTAATAAATATACATTACACAGTACAGTTACACTCATATTAACACTGTCTAATAAATTTACATTACATAGTACAGTTACACTCATATTAACACTGTCTAATAAATATACATTACATAGTACAGTTACACTCATATTAACACTATCTAATAAATATACATTACACAGTACAGTTACACTCATATTAACACTGTCTAATAAATATACATTACACAGTACAGTTACACTCAGAATAACACTATCTAA
>NW_026512189.1:20000-60000 GCF_027579735.1 Bombina bombina
CATGCCGTAATATATAATTCAAAACGTGTAAACCAATAATACTTATAAAGGGAACAACAAACCCCATCAGACAAACACAACATCTCTGTTCCCTCCAAACAGAAGGGCAGACACAATCAGCAAAAATTACAACCACAGTGATGAAAGAAAAATGTGACCCCATAACGAGTAATCAGAAATCCAAATAGGTGGCTCAAGATTGGGACCTGCACCCACCGTGTCCATACTGCTAGTGTATAAGCCATACAATACCCCTGTGGCAGTTATATATCCTAAACCACCAAATCTAAAAAATACCCGAAAACATCTCCACCTATCTGTGGCCAACACACAAAAAGGGCCTTCAGCCACATGTGATAACCGAATTCCATATCGAAAAAGGACGCTTTATCATCCCACAACCCTATATAATCAGGACCGTAACCCATGTATAGGAGGCATATCAGATGCACAGAACTCTGAGGCCTAGACTCTGAGGCCTAGATTTGGAGTTTTGTCGGTAAAGACCCGCATAGCTAACGCCGGCTTTTTTCTGGCCGCACCATAAAAATAACTCTGGTATTGAGAGTCCACATAAAGGCTGCGTTAGGCTCCAAAAAGGAGCGTAGAGCATATTTAACGCAGCTTCAACTCTCGATACCAGAGTTGCTTACGCAAGCGGCCAGCCTCAAAAACGTGCTCGTGCACGATTCTCCCATAGAAAACAATGGGGCTGTTTGAGCTGAAAAAAACCTAACACCTGCAAAAAAGCCGCGTTCAGCTCCTAACGCAGCCCCATTGTTTGCTATGCGGAAACCCTTCCTACGTCTGCACCTAACACTCTAACATGTACCCCGAGTCTAAACACCCCTAACCTTACACTTATTAACCCCTAATCTGCCGTCCCGGTTATCGCTGACCCCTGCATATTATTATTAACCCATAATCTGCCGCTCCGTAAACCGCTGCTACTTACATTATCCCTATGTACCCCTAATCTGCTGCCCTAACATAGCCGACCCCTATATTATATTTATTAACCCCTAATCTGCCCCCCACAACGTCGCCTCCACCTGCCTACGCTTATTAACCCCTAATCTGCCGACCGGACCTGAGCGCTACTATAATAAAGTTATTAACCCCTAATCCGCCTCACTAACCCTATAATAAATAGTATTAACCCCTAATCTGCCCTCCCTAACATCGCCGACACCTAACTTCAATTATTAACCCCTAATCTGCCGACTGGAGCTCACCGCTATTCTAATAAATGTATTAACCCCTAAAGCTAAGTCTAACCCTAACACTAACACCCCCCTAAGTTAAATATAATTTACATCTAACGAAATTAATTATCTCTTATTAAATAAATTATTCCTATTTAAAGCTAAATACTTACCTGTAAAATAAATCCTAATATAGCTACAATATAAATTATAATTATATTATAGCTATTTTAGGATTAATATTTATTTGACAGGCAACTTTGTAATTATTTTAACCAGGTACAATAGCTATTAAATAGTTAAGAACTATTTAATAGCTACCTAGTTAAAATAATTACAAAATTACCTGTAAAATAAATCCTAACCTAAGTTACAATTAAACCTAACACTATACTATCATTAAATTAATTAAATAAAATACCTACAATTACCTACAATTAAACCTAACACTACACTATCAATAAATAAATTAAATACAATTCCTACAAATAACTACAATGAAATAAACTAACTAAAGTACAAAAAATAAAAAAGAACTGTTACAAAAAATAAAAAAATATTTACAAACATAAGAAAAATATTACAACAATTTTAAACTAATTACACCTACTCTAAGCCCCCTAATAAAATAACAAAGACCCCCAAAATAAAAAATGCCCTACCCTATTCTAAATTACTAAAGTTCAAAGCTCTTTTACCTTACCAACCCTGAACAGGGCCCTTTGCGGGGCATGCCCCAAGAAGTTCAGCTCTTTTGCCTGTAAAAAAAAAACATACAATACCCCCCCCCGCAACATTACAACCCACCACCCACATACCCCTAATCTAACCCAAACCCCCCTTAAATAAACCTAACACTAAGCCCCTGAAGATCTTCCTACCTTATCTTCACCATACCAGGTTCACCGATCCGTCCTGAAGAGCTCCTCCGATGTCCTGATCCAAGCCCAAGCGGGGGGCTGAAGAGGTCCATGATCCGGCTGAAGTCTTCATCCAAGCGGGAGCTGAAGAGGTCCATGATCCGGATGAAGTCTTCATCCATGCGGGAGCTGAAGAGGTCCATGATCCGGATGAAGTCTTCTATCAACGGCATCTTCAATCTTCTTTCTTCGGGAGCCATCATCTTCCATCCGACGCGGAACATCCTCTTCTCCCGACGCCTACTAGCCGAATGACGGTTCCTTTAAGGGACGTCATCCAAGATGGCGTCCCTCGAATTCCGATTGGCTGATAGGATTCTATCAGCCAATCGGAATTAAGGTAGGAATATTCTGATTGGCTGATGGAATCAGCCAATCAGAATCAAGTTCAATCCGATTGGCTGATCCAATCAGCCAATCAGATTGAGCTCGCATTCTATTGGCTGTTCCGATCAGCCAATAGAATGCAAGCTCAATCAATGGTGTGTATTTCACAAAAAATTCAACTCCTAAAAAAATGTACAATATAAATCAAGTGATACAGTGTTATTTCTATTGAAAATGGATAGAATATAATCAGAAAATATATGAAAAACAATACAAACGATTTCACAAATAGTGCAGAGTCATTGATAGATAGATGCAATTGTTGAAATCAATAATTCTGGAAGGCTGCTCCACTCCAAACCGGTGGTAAGTCGGTAGAACTGAAAAAATAGAAAGCAAAGAGAGAGAGCGCCTGATGGTGTAATATCGTCAAGATCAAGAAAGGTACAGGTAAAGGCTCACTGGCAGTTACCTGATGAAACGGCCAGTGAGCTTATATCGGCCGAGAAACGCGTTGTTATAGCTCTTAAATAAAACCCTTTTTATTATTTTTACTTAACAGTTTGTCCGCTGACTTCCTTTTTTTAATTTGCTTTCTTTAAAAATATTTTTTAGTCACTCACTTTTAGTGGCTTACTATTTTATATGCACCTTGTTTTCTGAGGCCTGTGACGAGCCGCAGGTGCATATTTGGGGTGTGTTCACGGCATACCTTGAGGATCCATTTTCTACAGCTAACAGCCCAGCTATAGCTGAATATTCAGCACACACGCCGGTAGCAGAGGACAAGCCTAAACCGATAACAGCTACAGCCACCAACTACAGCTATTAACTATCAGCGCGCTGACTGCTGTATGAAGGTCAGCCTGCCTTAATGCACTACTTGGGAGTGCCAACTCCATTGTGAGTATACACCTTGCTGACCCTGTACCCTTTGCTGTGTCCATTTCGGTTTCAGACGATATTGCACTATTGGTCTTCTGTGTTTGTGTTTCTATCACTACAGATTTCTGATACGACCACCATAGATTCAGTGTACTGACTGCTGTATAAAGGTCAGCCCGCCTATATGCACTACTTGCGAGTGCCAAGCTCTTTGTGAGTATCCATTTGGCAGAGATTTTTTTACCTGTACCTTTCTTGATCTTGACGATATTACACCATCAGGCGCTCTCTCTCTTTGCTTTCCATTTATAGCATCCCACTTTTTTCTTCAGCCAAGTTTGTTTATCATTTTTTATCATTTATATATGTGTTTGTGTGTGTGTATATATATATATATATATATATATATATATATATATATATATATATAAAAACAGTATCTCACAAAAGAGAGTACACCCCTCATATTTTTGTAAATAGTTTATTATATCTTTTCATGTGACAATACTGAAGAAATGACACTTTGCTACAATGTTAAGTAGTGAGTGTACAGCCTGTATAACAGTGTAAACTTGCTGCACCCTCAAAATAACTCAAAACACAGCCATTAATGTCTAAACCGTTGGCAACAAAAGTGAGTACACTCCTAAGTGGAAATGTCCAATATGGGCCCAATTAGCCATTTTCCCTCCCCAGTGTCACGTTAGTATTACAAGGTCTCAGGTGTTAAATTTGGTGTTCTCGCTCTCACACTCTCTCATACTGGTCACTGGAAGTTCAACATGGCACCTCATGGCAAAGAACTCTAAGGATTTAAAAAAATTTGTTGTGCTCTACAAAAATATGGCCTATGCTATAAGAAGATTGCCAAGACCCTGAAACTGAGCTGCAGCATGGTGGGCAAGACCATACAGCAGTTTCACAGGACAGGTTCCACTCAGAACAGGCCTCGCCATAGTCGACCAAAGAAGTTGAGTGCATGTGCTCAGCGTCATATCCAGAAGTTGTCTTTGGGAAATAGATGTATTTTGCTGCAGAGGTTGAAGGGGTGGGGGGTCAGTCTTTCAGTGCTCAGACCATACGCTGCACACTGCATCAAATTGGTCTGCATGGATGTAGTCCATGAAGGAAGCCTCTTTTAAAGATGATGCTCAAGAAAGCCTGCAAACAGTTTGCTGAAGACAAGGAGACTAAGGACATGAATTACTGGAACCATGTCCTGTGGTCCATTGAGACCAAGATAAACTTACCTGGTTCAGATGGTGTCAAGCGTGTGTGGCGTTAACCAGGTGAGGGGTACAAAGACAAGTGTGTCTTGCCTACAGTTATGCATGGTGGTGGCAGTGTCATGGTCTGGGCCTGCATTAGTGCTGCCGGCACTGGGGAGCTACAGTTCATTAACGGAACCATGAATGCCAACATGTACTGTGACTTACTGAAGCAAAGCATGATCCCCTACCTTCAGAGACTGGGCCACAGGGCAGTATTCCAACATGATTATGACCCCAAACACACCTCCAAGATGATCACTGTCATAAAGAAGCTGAGGGTAAAGGTGATGGACTTGCCAAGCATGTCTCCAGACCTAAACCCTATTGAGCATCTGTGGGGCATCCTCAAATGGAAGGTGGGGGAGTTCAAGGTCTCTAACATCCACCAGCTCTGTGATGTTGTCATGGAGGAGTGGAAGAGGACTCCAGTGGCAACCTGTGAAGCTTTGATGAACTCCATGCCCAAGAGGGTTAAGGCAGTGCTGTAAAATAATGGTGGCCACACAAAATCTTGACACTTTGGGCCCAATTTTGACATTTCCACTTAGGGGTGTACTCACTTTTGTTGCCAACGGTTTAGATATTAATGGCTGTGTGTTGAGTTATTTTGAGGGGTCAGCACATTTACACTGTTATACAGGCTGTACACTCACTACTTTACATTGCAGCAAAGTGTAATTTCTTCAGTGTTGTCACATAAAAAGATATAATAAAACATTTACAAAAATGTGAGGGGTGTACTCACTTTTGTGAGATACTGTGTATATATATATATATATATATATATATATATATATAAATCCTCCAAGAAGAGATAAGCACAGTCTTACAATACCACATCAGCCAGGGTGCACTCCAGATAAAACATGTAGATTCCTGGTTTGAAAGAAGGCACTCACTGGTCTTTAACAAAGCAGTTTTTTTTATTTCATCCAATTAAATATTAGAAGCAAATGTATCCATAACGTTTCGGTGTTGCTATGACACCTTTGTCAAATGATCTCCAAATACAAATGTCATAAAATCATCGTGTCCCCAAAGTAGAAAAAGTCGCTAACAATATACATATACTACCCACCTTATATACAAACATTTAGGAGTGTTCCCGCTCCGTGATTCACAGCCTTTACCCCTGACGTCACCATGCTCAAACGTGAGCAGGGTGCGTCAGTGGGGTCCGATTGGCTGTTAGTTCCCATGGCAACTGCATATACACTACCTACAGAGTAAGCCCAATCAGTGCTACAAAACCGCCCCTACCAATGTCAACACGCTAAAGCGTGAACATGACATAACAGTATTGGCTGTTTGGCTGCCGATTACCATGGTAACTATAAAACCAAAAACATACCGTGTAAGCCGAAAGTCAGAGGGTGTATGTGTGTGTGTGTAAGTTCAATCACCAGCTTAAAATTAAAGCACAGTCTTGTAAGGCACAACAGTGCTCTAATGTTTCAGACCCATTAAATTAGTTTTATTGCGAACGAACAGAACACCAGCATATCACACCTGAGACTAAAAGGCTTAAGTTACAGTGAATAAAAACAAAGGCTACTTTGCAACACCACCTATGTCTAAAATTTACATCAAAATATAATGTTGTTGACAATTCATTCGCTGATACATTTTTTCCAAATCATAGGTATGCATAAGTTACTCTCTACTATATACAGCTATCATGTACATTATTCCCACCCTCCTTCATGCCTCTTGATGTAAGTAGAAACCAGTGTGTACCCACTAGAATGAAAATTCATGTAGGATCCTGGTATATGTAGCTGCATATTGGAGTGGTAGATTGAAACATATCTGTGGTCAGTCTATGGGTTATTTTGTATAAAATGGTCCAAAGTCCAGATAGGTATTGAGTCCCTTGGGTATAACAGTGTCCAATAGATGAATCCATTTAGTCTCTCTCTGGAGAAGTCGATTTGCTCTATCGCCAACTCTGGGTAATGGTGGGATGTGATCTATCACCATGGTTTTCATGCTAGAAATACTATGTCTATATTGCACGAAATGGCGTGCTACTGGCTGATCCAAATCGCCTGTTTTTAGGGCTTCCCGGATGGCACACCGATGGTTTGCCATCCTATCCCTGAAGCTTGTGATTGTTTTTCCAATATATACCAGGGAGCACGGGCAAACCAACATGTATATAACATGTGTGCTGGTGCAGGTAAGTCGATGGCGAATGGTGAAACGCTTGTTAGTATGAGGATGTTGAAACGTTTTTCCCTTCATCATGCTGTTGCAAATTGTGCAACCACCGCATGTAAAGCAACCTTTGCTTGAGGGTTTCAACCATGTTTCCTTCTGATAACAGCTGACAGGATCAGTTTTCACCAGCAAATCTCGCAAATTTTCCGCCCGCCTGTGCACCATTCGTGGTGGCCTGGTACCATAAAAAGGAAGCGTCGTATCAGTCTCCAGGATTGCCCAATGTTTGCGTACGGATCTTGATAGTTCGCCACTCATTGGAGTGTATGTGCTTATAAAATTCTGTTGTGATGTGGTATTGTCCTTTCATTTTCTAGCAGTTGTGGTTACACCATCCAACAGCTCATGTCTAATACCCTGGACCATCTTAACATCATAACCCCTTCTTATCAACTTCATCTCCATCTCGTCAAGTTGTTCCAACATAGTGGGTACATCACTGTTGTTACGGATGACCCTAGTGAGCTGTGATTTTACTATACCTGTTTTTTGATGTCTCGGGTGGAAGCTATTAGCTTCCAATAGTGAATTACGGTCGGTTATTTTAGTAGATAATGATGTACCGAAAACACATTGTTCATCATTCTGGACCTTAAAAATATTAAGGTCCAAAAAATTAACCCCTACCTCACTATATTCAAGCTTAAATCTGATGGGACAGTCCATGGAGTTCAAACATGACACCCATTGCTCCAATTCTGTTTCATTGCCCCTCCACACCAGGAACACGTCATCAATATAACGTACGTAATACCTGATGTGGGGATCAGCATATGGTTTCATGGCCTGCTGCTCATACCATGCCATGTACAAATTAGCATATGAGGGTGCCATGTTTGAACCCATGGCTGTCCCAGAGATTTGCAAATAATAATCACGTTCAAACTTGAAGTAGTTTTTATCAAGGCACAACATTACCAATTCGCATAAAAACTCAACAGGTGGACCCTCATACAAGGGATTGCCAGTCACCATGTACTTGACAGCCCCCACACCTCCCTCATGAGGGATAGAGGTTTAAAGGCAGTCAACGTCCATGGTGACCAGAATATCATCAGAATGTAGGTCAATGTAACTCCCAAGGGTTTGTATAAGACTCGCCGAGTCCTGTAAGTATGCCTTTAACTACTGGTTGCAGATGATAGTCAATAAACATGGATAGACTGGATAATAAAGAATCTCTGGCAGACACAATTGGTCTGTCAGGGGGATTTTCAAGAGTCTTGTGCACCTTAGGCAACAAATATAAAACTGGAATGTTTGGGTATTCAGTTATCAAGAAATAAGCCTCATGTTCGGTTAGTATCCCTGACTCTAAACCAATTTGAATCTGCTGATCAATGATTCTTTTGTAAGTAGCCATTGGATTGCCCCTAAGTTTCAGATACACTTTGTTATCTGAAAGTTGGCGCAGAGCTTCCGCTCTATAGTCATTATAATTTTGTAAAACTATGGAGCCCCCCTTATCCGCAGGGTGGATAATGATTGCATTATCATTGCTCAAGGTTTTAATGGCTAATCTTTCATCAGCATTTAGATTAGGGTACACAGTACTTAGTTTAGAATTATTGATGTCATGACTTATCATTCTTGTGAAGCCCCTAATAGAATAATGAGAATTAGGGGGTTCAAATTATGATGGTTTCTTGAATGTGGACATAGGTCCCATAGTCTCATTCTTAAAGAAATCTTTTAGTTTTAATTGTCTCTGAAACTTATGAACCTCTACCATGGTGTTAAATATATCACACTTTGGTGTAGGTATGAATGAGAGGCCACAATTAAGTACAGAAATTTCAGCTTCACTTAATTCCCTCGAACTAAGATTGAAAATTATGTTTACTTTTTCTTCATTTGTTTTTTTATTGTGTCCCCCTCGCCTACTGTGTGGTCATCTCTTTCTTTTGTATCTTTCTGGCCTGGTAATGGCGACTTGGCCGTGGATCTCGTGGCTACCCCAGAAAAAGGCTGTTGTTGTGGGACCCCCTTCGTATTAACCTCTGTGTTTTTGTTACCAGATGATTCCCCACCACTGCTATCCACAATACTCAATGTATTTCTAGTACGTGTATTTCTACGCTTATACCTGGGCAGTTCATCTTTACCATATAACCAACGGTAAACAAGTTTCTCTCTATATATAGAGTTTGATTTGGAAATGGCACACTCAAATCCAGCAACCACCTGGTGCACTGCCATATAAACAAACAGCAAACATGAGTGATGAATCCTAACGGATGATATCCGTGTTCCCAGAGACTTCACAAAGCAGGCACAGCAGGATTTTTGATCCGTTTATTGTCATAAGAAAAAACAAACGTTTCAGCCCTCACATGGGCTTTTTTCAATGGTAGCGAAAAGCCAAAACGGACATACCAAACAGAACCCACACCCACGTAAAAATACCCACCTCCCCACAATGTGAACCAATCAGCACACCCAAGCGGCACACACCCACACGTAACGCACGACAATACAACAGCATAGAAAGCACCGTCATTAGACGTCAGTGACGAAGGCGCACGAGCTCCGCCCTCAGTGATTTCAGAAATGCAGATTTACTAAACAGTCACAGCACATAGCCATGTCTTTATGCAGTACGCGTAGGATGTGGGCGGGGCCACCTGCGGCATGCTGACATGATCTGAAACACAAGTGTCAACCGTGATATAGTATATATATAACTAATACTATAAATACAAATGAAGGGAACATAATTGCTAGGTATCATCTATATCTAACATTGTAATCAAGGCCAGTGCTCATAACCATCTATACCCCAAAGTATCAAAGCGATGACACACAGGCACCCAGGGCATACATGCCCATCAATAGATGTATCATATGAGCCCCCAACAGAGGGGTATGTGAACACTATTGCCTAGATTAAGAGTTTTGTCGGTAAAGACCCACGTAGCTAACGCTGTTTTTTTTTCCAGCGCACCCTTCCAACAACGCTGGTATTTAGAGTTGTCTGAGGGGCTACGTTAGGCTCAAAAAAGGGTGCATTGAGCCTAACTTAGCTCCACTTCAACCCTCAATACCAGCGTTGCTTATGGTAGCGGTAAGCTGGGAAAACGTGCTCGTGCACGATATCCCCATAGGATACAATGGGGCTGAGCTGGCTGAAAAAAAACTAACACCTGCAAAAAAGCAGCGTTCAGCTCCTAACGCAGCCCCATTGTTTCCTATGGGGAAACACTTTCTAAGTCTGCACCTAACACCCTAACATGAACCCCGAGTCAAAACACCCCTAATCTTACACTTGTTAACCCCTAATCTGCCGCCCCCGTTATGGCTGACCCCTGCATATTATTATTAACCCCTAATCTTCCGATCCGGACACCGCCGCCACCTACATTATCCCTATGAACCACTAATCTGCTGCCCCTAACATCGCCGACCCCTAAATTATATTTATTAACCCCTAATCTGCCCTCCCAATGTCGCCTCTACCTACCTACAATTATTAACCCCTAATATCCCGCCCGCACCGTAGCCACTACTTTAATAAAGTTATTAACCCCTAAACATAACTCTAACCCTAACCCTAACACACCCCTAACATAAATATAATTTATATTAAACTAAATAATATTCCTAAATTTAACTAAATTATTCCTATTTAAAACTAAATACTTACCTATAAAATAAACCCTAAGATAGCTACAATGTAATTAATAATTATATTGTAGCTATTTTAGAATTTATATTTATTTTACAGGCAACTTTGAATTTATTTTAACTAGGTACAATAGCTATTAAATAGTTAATAACTATTTAATAGCTACCTACTTAAAATAACTACAAAATTACCTGTAAAATAAATCCTAACCTAAGTTACAATTAAACCTAACACTACACTATCATTACATTAATTAAATAAATTACCTACAATTACATAAAATAAAATACAATAAAATAAACTATTCTATAATACAAAAACAAACAAACACTAAATTACAAAAAATAAAAAAGAATTACAAGCAGTTTAAACTAATTACACCTAATCTAAGCCCCCTAATAAAATAAAAAAGCCCCCCAAAATAAAAAATTCCCTAACCTATTCTAAAATAGAAAGTAATCAGCTCTTTTACCAGCCCTTAAAAATGCTTTTTGCGGGGCCTTGCCCCAAAGTAAATCAGCTCTTTTGCATGAAAATAAAAATACAATGCCCCCCCAACATTACAACCCACCACCCACATACCCCTACTCTAACCCACCCAAACCCCCCTTAAAAAAACCTATCGCTAACCCCCTGAAGATCTCCCTACCTTGAGTCGTCTTCACTCAGCCGAGCCGAATTCTTCATCCAAGGTGTGCAGAGGAGGTCCATCATCCGGTAGAAGTCTTCAACCAAGTGGGGCAAGAAGAGGTCCTTCATCCAGTAGAAGTATTCATTCGTCTTTAGTCCGTTGGTAGAAGAGGATGGCTCCGTGTCGGCTCCTTTGAAGATGGCTCCACTCCACTCCGGTTGGAGGAAGATTGAAGACGCCGCCTGGATGAAGACTTCTACCGGATGGAGGACCTCTTCTTGCCCCACTTGGATGAAGACTTCTACCGGATGATGGATCTCCTCGGCACACCTTGGATGAAGTATTCGGCTCGGCTGAGTGAAGACGACTCAAGGTAGGGAGATCTTCAGGGGGTTAGCGACAGGTTTTTTTAAGGGGAGTTTGGGTGGGTTAGAGTAGGGGTATGTGGGTGGTGGGTTGTAATGTTGGGGGGGGTATTGTATTTTTATTTTCATGCAAAAAAGCTGATTACTTTGGGGCAAGGCCCCGCAAAAAGCCCTTTTAAGGGCTGTTAAAAGAGCTGATTACTTTTGTATTTTAGAATAGGGTAGGGAATTTTTTATTTTGGGGGGCTTTTTTATTTTATTAGGGGGCTTAGATTAGGTGTAATTAGGTTAAACTGCTTGTAATTCTTTTTTATTTTTTGTAATTTAGTGGGGGGTTTTTGTATTATATAGTTTATTTTATTGTATTTTATTTTATGTAATTGTAGGTAATTTATTTAATTAATGTAATGATAGTGTAGTGTTAGGTTTAATTGTAACTTAGGTTAGGATTTATTTTACAGGTAATTTTGTAATTATTTTAACTAGGTAGCTATTAAATAGTTATTAACTATTTAATAGCTATTGTACCTAGTTAAAATAAATACAAAGTTGCCTGTAAAATAAATATAAATCCTAAAATAGCTACAATGTAATTATTAATTATATTGTAGCTATATTAGTGTTTATTTTATAGGTGAGTATTTAGTTTTAAATAGGAATAATTTAGTTAATTTTAGGAATATTATTTCGTTTAATATAAATTATATTTATGTTACGGGGGTGTTAGGGTTAGGGTTAGGGTTAGAGTTATGTTTAGGGGTTAATAACTTTATTATAGTAGCGGCGACGGTGCAGACGGGAGATTAGGGGTTAATAATTGTAGGTAGGTGGCGGCGATGTTAGGGAGGGCAGATTAGGGGTTAATACAATTTATTCTAGTGTTTGCGAGGCGGGAGTGCGGCAGTTTAGGGGTTAATACATTTATTATAGTGGCGGCGAGGTCCGGTCGGCAGAATAGGGGTTAATAAGTGTAGGTAAGGTAGCGGCGACATTGGGGGGGGGGTAGATTAGGGGTTAATAAATATAATATAGGGGTCGGCGATGTTAGGGGCAGCAGATTAGGGGTTCATAGAGATAATGTAGGTAACGGCGGTGTCCGGTCGGCAGATTAGGGGTTAAAAAAATTATTACAGTGACGGCGATGTGGGGGGGCCTCGGTTTAGGGGTACATAGGTAGTTTATGGGTGTTAGTGTACTTTAGAGCACAGTAGTTAAGAGCTTTATATTCACGCATTAGCCCATAAAGCTGACATATTTTTGTGGTTGGAGTCTTGTCGGTAGAGGGTCTACCGCTCACTTCTCCCCAGACTCCAAATACCGGTGTTAGGCAGATCCCATAGAAAAGATAGGATACGCAATTGGTGTAAGGGGATCTGCGGTAGCCTGGAATCGTGGTAGGGAAGTGAGCGGTAGACCTGTACCTGCCTGACTCTAAATACCAGCGAGCGGCCAAAAGCATCGTTAGGAGCCCTTAACGCTGCTTTTGACGACTAACGCAGAACTCTAAATCTAGGTGATCATGTGTACAGAGAATGAAGACAAGGCATTTAAAGGGACAACTCCCCAAAGTCCCAGAATTTATCTGGTCTTATAGCTACATCCATAGTCAATGGTAAACCTTGAGGGGTAACCGTGTCAAGTTTAAATATCCAGTGGGCTTCCAACAGCAGGAGTGTCAGTCCTCTGCCACTCCTCCCCCGTTTAGGGCGAGGTACATGGTCGATAAGGATTGCACGTAGGGAAGAAATAGAATGTCCGGCATTTAAAAAATGTTGTGCCACAGGCTGGTCAGACCGTCCCTTGTCCAGTGCCTGATGGATAACTGACTTGTGGTTGGCAAATCATTCCCTTAAGGATGTCACTTTTTTCCCAATATAAAGCATGGAGCAGGGACAGATGAGTGCATAGATGACAAATTCCTATTTGTCATCTATTTGTAACCTATGGTTGATCTTAAATTGTTTGTTGGTGTGCGGATGTTGAAAAGAATTCCCCGTGTTTAGACTGTTGCATGTCACACAATTGCCACATCTGTAACAACCAGGCTTACCTTTGGGTAGCCAGCCCTGTTTCTCATAGCAGTGTACTGGGTCATTTAATACTAGTAAATAACATAGATTACTAGCTCTCCTATACACCATTTGCCTACCACCACACTACTCTGAATTTGTGGTGTAGGGGAATCCAAAAATGGAAGACTAGTGTCCTTAGACAACATCAGCCAGTTTCTTCTGATAGTGGTGTTCATAAACTCTGAACCTGGGGTGTAGGTGGCGAGAAAGTTCAAACGATTTGATGTGTCATCAGTGGATTTCTGGGTGGTCAGTGTATCCTCTGTCCACTCACTTGCTCTCAAACGTTGTTGTTCAATTAGAGCCAACGGGTATCCCCTCTCGAGGAATCTTTGGGACATCTCGTTAAGCTGTAGTTCTTTGCGGGAGTCATCTGTATTATTGTGGACCACCCGCAGGGTAGTGAAGAATAGAATTCCTATCTGTGTCTTTCTTAAATAGGGTTGTCTGAAGTTTACACCCACCCACAGCTTCAAACTTAAGATCTCTAGACCAAGAAAATGTATACATTTAGTGTGCTGTTCCATTTTAAACCGAATGGTAGAATCAAGTTTATTGAGGTCATTAACCCATTCCAAAAGAGTTTCAGAAGAACCACCCCAAATCAAAAAAACATTGTCTATGCACTGACGATAAAATTTCAGGGGGTATTGTCTGGAGAAAATATTATGTCTTTCATACATAGACATATAGATGTTAGCATAAGATGGGGCCATATTCGACCACATCATGGTTCCCATAATTTGAAGATAATAGCTCTCTTCAAAACGAAATAAAAATTTTTCCAGGCAGAATTCCACTAAATGTAATAAGAATTCAATAGGAGGACCAGAGTAATGGGCATTGTCTATAAGAGATTGTCTAATCATTTCTAACCCATGTGCGTGGGGAATGACCGTATATAAACTAACCACGTCCATGGTCACTAAGATATAAGTAGGGTTAATGTCCTCAATATTTCTCAATAGATTGATCAGCTCAAATGAATCTTTAAGATGAGCTTGTGTATTCTGGACCACAGGTTGCAAGTGGAAGTCAACAAATTGAGCTAAGGGATGTAGGAGTAACCCCCTAGTAGACACAATAGGTCTGCCCGAAGGGTTTTCCACTGATTTATGCACTTTAGGAAGTAAATACAAAATTGGGCACACAGGGTGGTCGACAGTCAAGTAGCCTAATACATCATCGTCAATAACCCCCGCTTGGAAAGCCAGGTTAAGGAATTCGTCAATCTGTTTCTTGTACATCCTGGTCGGGTTAGTGTGGAATTTCTGGTAGGTAGTTATATCATGTAATTGTCTCACAGCCTCATTTTTGTATTGGGTGTAATCTAATACAACCGTGGCCCCTCCCTTGTCTGCTGGGCCTAATCACTATATCTCTATCAGTCGACAGTGTCTTAATCGCCAGTCTCTCAGCTCTACTTAGATTATCCCTATATATGGGTATAGTGTTATGTCGCTCAGAGATAGTAGAGGTGCAGATGTGATGGAAAGTTTTTATAGAAGAATTTGCATTGGGGGGTTCAAAGGAGCTTATTGCTTTATTGGGTCTATGTACATATTCCCCTTTATCCTTGAAAAAATCTTTTAATTTAAGTTGTCTTTGGAACCGACCCATATCAACACAAAGATCAAATAAGTCACACTTGGGAGTGGGCACAAAGGATAATCCCCTATTAAGGACCCTGATTTTGTCAGTAGTTAGAGGGCGTGAACTTAAGTTGTATACTATTGTTTCGTATTTTTTGTTTATTCTTTCTTTTTGTTGGCCCTACCCCTCCTGAAGCGTCTGCCTCTGGGCCCTGGGATAAAGGGGGCTTCTGTTTTGATCGTGTGGTTACTCCACTAGATGCTGGGTTCTGTGTGGTCTGAGTGTCACTGTCAGAGGAATCCCCTCCACTACTGTCAACAGTTGAAAAATTAACTCTTCTTGTTTTATTAAAGGGTTGTTTTCTATGTCCTACCCATGGGTTATTATCTCTGCCAAAAAGCCAACTGTAAACCTTTTTGTCCCTATAGTCATTCTCCACTGTTGTAAATTTCTTGTTTTTAAACGCTAGTAAGTCATGTTTATACTTGTCAACTTGATTTTGAAGTTTAGTGATCCAGTCAGTGGAAGTGAAACTCTTTTGGAATGGGTTAATGACCTCAATAAACTTGATTCTACCATTCGGTTTAAAATGGAACAGCAAACGGAATGTATACATTTTCTTGATCTAGAGATCTTTAAGGTTGAGGCTGTGGGTGGGTGTAAACGTCAGACAACCCTATTTAAGAAAGACACAGATATGAATTCTATTCTTCACTACAATAGTTTTCACCCAAAATTCCTAAAAAATGAGGTCAGTTCCTCGCAGCTCCTGCGGGTGGTCCACAATAATACGCATGACTCCCGCAAAGAACTACAGCTTAACGAGATGTCCCAAAGATTCCTCAAGAGGGGATACCTGTTGGCTCTAATTGAACAGACACAGGATACACTGACCACCCGGAAATCCACTGTTGACACATACATCAAATCGTTTGAATTTTCTCACCACCTACACCCCAGGTTCAGAGTTGATGAACACCACTATCAGAAGAAACTGGCTGATGTTGTCTAAGGACACTAGTCTTCCATTTTTGGATTCCCCTACACCGCGAATGGTGTGTAGGAGAGCTAGTAATCTACGTGATTTACTAGTTTTAAATGACCCAGTACACTGCTATGAGTAACAAGGCTGGCTACCCTAGGGTAAGCCTGGTTGTTACAGATGTGGTAATTGTGTGACATGCAACAGTCTAAACATGGGGAATTATTTTTCAACACCCGCACACCAATATACGATTTAAGATCAACCATAGGTTGACATGTACCTCGGAATTTGTCATCTATGCCATCATCCGTCCCTGCTCCATGTTTTATATTGGGAAAACAGTGACATCCTTTAGGGGAACAATTTGCCAACCACAAGTCAGCTATCCATCAGGCACTGGACAAGGGACGGTCTGACCAGCCTGTGGCACAACATTTTTTAAATGCCGGACATTCTATTTCTTCCCTACGTGCAATCCTTATCGACCATGTACCTCGCCCTAAACGGGGGGTGACAGAGGACTGACACTCCTGCGGTTGGAAGCCCGCTGGATATTTAAACTTGACATGGTTACCCCTCGAGGTTTAAACATGAACATTGACTATGGATGTTGCTATAAGACAAGATAAATTCTGGGACTGTGGGGACTTTTTAAAAGACTTGTTTTCATTCTCTGTACACATGATGTGTTCCCATACCCCTCTGTTGGGGGCTCATATGATATATCTATTGATGGGCATGTATGCCCTGGGTGCCTGTGTATCATCGCTTTGATACCTTGGGGTATAGATGGTTATGAGCACTGACCTTGATTACAATGTTAGATATAGATGATGCCTATCAATTATGTTCCCTTCATTTGTATTTATAGTATTAGTTATATGTATACTATGTCACGGTTGACACTTGTGTTTCAGATCATGTCAGCATGCCGCAGGTGGCCCCGCCCACATCTTACGCGTACTGCATAAACACATGGCTATGTGCTGTGACTGTTAAGCAAATCTGCATTTCTGAAATCACTGAGTGGGGAGCTTGTGTGCCTTCGTCACTAACGTCTAATGACGGTGCTTTCTATGCTGTTGTATTGCCGTGTGTTACGTGTGGGTGGGTGGGTGCCGCTTGGGTGTGCTGATTGGTTCACATTGTGGGGAGGTGGGTATTTCTACATGGGTGTTGGTTCTGTTTGGTATGTTCGTTTTGGCTTTTCGCTACCATTGAAAAAAGCCCATGTGAGGGCTGAAACATTTGGTTTTTCTTGTGACAATAAACGGATCAAAAATTCTGCTGTGCCTGCTTTGTCAAGTCTCTGGGAACACAGATATTTTGTCTGTTAGGATTCATCACTCATGTTTGCTGTTTGTTTATATAGCAGTGCATCAGGTGGTTTCTGGATTTTTAGTGTGCCGTTTCCAAATCGAACTCTGTCTATCACAATATTGAAACATTCACCTACTTCATTTGAGGTTAACTTTATTATCCTTAAAGATTGTATTATACTGGCCATTGGAATATTTATTCAGGACTTTCTCACTTGCTAGTGTTGAACATCTTTTCATCACTTATTGAGTTTTGTTACGGTACCAACAGTGTACCAAGGGTTAACCCCAGATGAACAATGTCCTGCATAGGGAATCAGCAATTCACAACACAGCCAGTTTCAGGTTTAAAACAGAATGACATTTATTAAAAGGCTATGCCTAGTATTTATGCAGGTCTGACCCCAGATGGGGGGGTTGAAAGACTCTTGTACATTAGATAAAAGGGGAAGACGCCCTTTACATGATACAATAGGATTATATTACTTAAACACTTCAACCACAAGACACTCTTGACTCTTCTTATCACTTAGGCGTTTTTCTCTCTGGAGGTGATCAAACAATAGAATGCTTAGCATTAATTAGATTATAGCTGGAGCCAGCCACTTGTGGTTAGAAAATAAAGTTAACACTTTCAGTCCTGACCGAAGGGTCTGTCACATAGCTCCCCCCTTGTGGAACACTCCGGCAGACCCGGCTTGACCCTTTGGCGGGTCAACTTGGGGATGACCGGACTAAGGGGTGGTAGGCATGTCAGTTTGCTGGGACAATCCATCTGTATTTCCGTTATGAGAGAGAATTCCTGTCCATACAAACAAGGGTTCAACTTCCTCAGTGCCCAGACTAGGGCTAAACAGTCCTTCAAAATCCCATCAGCTTCTTTACGAGTTTTCTGTACCTGCTCTTTATAGGTATCCACAATCCCTTCATACTGACATAGGGTGCCCTTGAGTTGCTGCACCTCACTATGAGCCAGCGTCAGCTTCTCCTCCAGTGTCACTAAGTTTGTCTTTAATGTTTCATGTTCCACTCTCAAGCTGGTGTTTTCTGCAGTCTGTCGGTGCAGCTTGTCTAGCAGAGATTCCTGTTCTAAACTTGCTTTTTCCTCTGCACTCCACTTCTCTCCCGCTAGCACTGTTACATGATTATTTAACGTGACCATTTCATCCTCTACGTGGCTCTTCTCCTTCATCAGCGCATTGTAACGTGACTCCCACATATCAATAGCGGATAGAGATTTACTGAGCTCAGCGTCCTGGGGCTTAGCAGCAGGGGGGTCAGTCTCTGCTGCACGGATCTGAGCACTGGTAGTCACAGGGTTAACATCAGAGGGACCCATAGGAGCGTAGGCAGAAACAAGGGGGACCAAGGTATTTCCAAGGAGAACATCAGCTGGTAAATCCTTCATGACCCCCACATTCACAGGTCTAGCGCCCCCTCCCCAATCCAAATGCACCCTGGCAACAGGCAGGCGGAACACAGTGCCCCCTGCTACCCTCACAGCCACAGTGTCTCCTGTGTGCTGTTTCTCAGACACCAAGTTCTTTCGAAGCAAGGTCATGGTAGCACCAGTATCCCGTAGACTACTGACCTCCTTCCCATTCACTTTAACCAGTTGCCGGTTATTCCGGTGGGCAGCTTGCACAAGGTCTGCCTCATGTAGGATGCCCCAGCATTCTTGCGCCTCTACGTAGCGGGCCGCAGGCTGAGGGTTACGTGGGATTCTGCCGGCGGGTCTTCTCCAGGACTGTGCTTGGTTCGCTGCATTTAGGGGACACTCTGGTCTTTTGTGCCCTAGTTGCTTACATCTAAAGCACCGAATCGGTTGTGAGTAGCCCCGCAAATTGAACCGGGCTCTCTGAGGGTAGTTCGTGGCCGGAGGCCGTGTGGTATAGCGGTGCGCTGGGGGTTGGTAACTGGCAGCTGCTGGGGTGACTGGGGGTCTGTACTCCACTCTAGCAGGGGGCTTAGTGGTAGCAGTGTCCAGTTTGCGGGCATCCGTATACTCATCTGCCAAGCGAGCCGCTTCATGCAGGGTGGAGGGTTTACGGTCCCGAACCCACTCTCGAACTCCTGCGGGTAACTTGTCGAAGCAATGTTCCAACAGGAATAGCTGCAGCACCTCTTCCCCAGATACGGCTTGGCACCCCGCTATCCAGTGAGCTGCTGTGCGGTGCACCTTACATGCCCACTCAAGGTAGGAATCACCAGCTAATTTAACAGTGTCTCTGAACCGCCTCCGGTATGCCTCCGGTGTAACCGCATACCTGGAGAGCAGAGCCTCTTTTACAGTATTATAATCCCCGACTTCCTCATCTGGAATGGCCCGAAAAGCCTTACTGGCCCGGCCGGATAATTTTCCGGATAATATCGTGACCCAGTCCTCTGCGGGTACCTTGTGTAGTGCACATTGCCTCTCAAAATCCGCAAGGTACCCATCAATCTCTCCTTCTGTTTCCAGGAAGTTTTTAAAAGCTGCAAAATTTACTTTTCCCTTTTCCACTGGGGTTGCTGTGACTTGGGCTGCTGCAGCGCCGCTTTGGCGAAGTAGGTTGTCCTCCACAGCTGCTATGACCCGGTCGATAATTTCGGCAGATGGGTTGGGGCCATAATATGCCAGTCTTATTTTAACCGCCCGATCAAAGCTTGCTTCTTCAGGGGTTCTGTCTGATATGCTGGGCCCATTGGTTCCTTCTGTCCCTGGTACTCTTTCCATCTTAGTCAGTATTGTAATAATCCCCCTCTTCCTGAGGTTACTGGCTTGTGTAGTTGCTCTTCTGGGCGATAAGGATTCTCCCGTCGCTTGCCACCAATGTTACGGTACCAACAGTGTACCAAGGGTTAACCCCAGATGAACAATGTCCTGCATAGGGAATCAGCAATTCACAACACAGCCAGTTTCAGGTTTAAAACAGAATGACATTTATTAAAAGGCTATGCCTAGTATTTATGCAGGTCTGACCCCAGATGGGGGGGTTGAAAGACTCTTGTACATTAGATAAAAGGGGAAGACGCCCTTTACATGATACAATAGGATTATATTACTTAAACACTTCAACCACAAGACACTCTTGACTCTTCTTATCACTTAGGCGTTTTTCTCTCTGGAGGTGATCAAACAATAGAATGCTTAGCATTAATTAGATTATAGCTGGAGCCAGAAACTTGTGGTTAGAAAATAAAGTTAACACTTTCAGTCCTGACCGAAGGGTCTGTCACAAGTTTGATCTGTGAACACTCCCCTGAGTGGTATGGAATCTTCATGCTCCACACAGAATGCTGGTTCAATTAAGGATCCTTATGAGAATATAGAAGATTTTGCTTTTACTGAAGCAGACGCAGCACGTATTCGTTGCAAGGCTGACTTTCAGGAGCTGCAAGAAACTAAAGGTGAGACCCCCACCAATATTTACCACAAACTATTACATCTAGAGAAAAAGGAGGTAGATTTTTACCTACACGCTGTCTACCTATCTAAATATCATAAACTGAAGTTTATTCCAAGGGGTTTCAGGGTAAGAAATATACCGACACTAGACCGTAATAACATTGATTTCTGTAGAAGGTGGCGTGGTATAGTTAGTAAATGTTCACATGACTTGATGCTCCTGGTAATAGAGGAGTTCTTTAGAATAAAGCTAACTTCCAAGAAAGAAATAGAATCTGTCAAAGACACACTACTGACTATCCTTACCACTGACACTTCCACTGACTGGATCACTAAACTTGGAACTCAAGTTGACAAGTATAAACATGACTTACTAGCGTTTAAAAACAAGAAATTTACAACAGTGGAAAATAACTATATGAACAAAAAGGTTTACAGTTGGCTTTTTGGCAGAGATAATAACCTGTGAGTAGGACGTAGAAAACAACCCTTTAATAAAACAAGAAGAGTTAATTTTTCAACTGTTGACAGTAGTGGAGGGGATTCCTCTGACGGTGAAATTCAGACCACAAAGAACCCAACATCTAGTGGAGTAACCACACGATCATCACAGAAGCCCCGTTTATCCCAGGGCCCAGAGGCAGATGCTTCAGGAGGGGGAGGGCCAACAAAAAGAATGAATCAACAAAAAAAGACGAAACAACTTAAGTTCACGCCCTCTAACTACTGACAAACTCAGGGTCCTTAATAGGGGATTATCCTTTGTGCCCACTCCCAAGTGTGACTTATTTGATCTTTGTGTTAATATGGGTCGGTTCCAAAGACAACTTAAATTAAAAGATTTTTTCAAGGATAAAGGGGAATATGTACATAGACCCTTTAAAGCAATAAGCTTCTTTCAACCCCCAATACACATACTTCTATAAAAACGTTCCATCACATCTGCACCTCTACTATCTCTGAGCGACATAAAACTATACCCATATATAGGGATAATCTAAGTAGAGCTGAGAGACTGGCGATTAAGACTCTGTCCACTGATAGAGATATAGTGATTAGGCCAGCGGGGAAGGGAGGGGCCACGATTGTATAAGATTACACCGAATACAAAAAATGAGGCTGTGAGACAATTACATGATATAACTACCTACCAGAAATTGCACACTAACCCGACCAGGATGAACAAGAAACAGATTGACGAATTCCTTAACCTGGCTTTCCAAGCGGGGGTTATTGACGATGATGTATTAGGCTACTTGACTGTCGACCACCCTGTGTGCCCAATTTTGTATTTACTTCCTAAAGTGCATAAATCAGTGGAAAACCCTCCAGGCAGACCTATTGTGTCTGCTAGGGGGTCACTCCTACAACCCTTAGCTCAATTTGTTGACTTCCACTTGTAACCTGTGGTCCAGAATACTTAAGCTCATCTTAAAGATTAATTTGAGCTGATCAATCTATTGAGAAATATTGAGGACATTAACCCTACTGATATCTTAGTGACCATGGACGTGGTTAGTTTATATACGGTCATTCCCCACGCACATGGGTTAGAAATGATTAGACAATCTCTTATAGACAATGTCCATTACTCTGCCTGGAAAAAAAAATCTTTCGTTTTGAAGAGAGCTATTATCTTCAAATTATGGGAACCGTGATGGGGTTGAATATGGCCCCATATTATGCTAACATCTATATGTCTATGTATGAAAGACATAATATTTTCTCCAGACAATACCTCCTGGAATTTTATCGTAGGTACATAGACAACGTTTTTTTGATTTGGGGTGGTTCTTCTGAAACTCTTTTGGAATGGGTAAATTACCTCAATAAACTTGATTCTACCATTCGGTTTAAAATGGAACAGCACACTGAATGTATACATTTTCTTGAGCTAGAGATCTTTAAGGTTGAGGCTGTGGGTGGGTGTAAACTTCAGACGACCCTATCTAAGAAAGACACAGATAGGAATTCTATTCTTCACTACAATAGTTTTCACTCAAAATTCCAAAAAGCCTGGTTGTTACAGATGTGGCAATTGTGTGACATGCAACAGTCTAAACATGGGGAATTCTTTTCAACACCCGCACACCAACAAAAGATTTAAGATCAACCATAGGTTGACATTTACCTCGGAATTTGTTATCTATGCCATCATCTGTCCCTGCTCCATGTTTTATATTGGGAAAACAGTGACATCCTTTAGGGAACGATTTGCCAACCACAAGTCAGCTATCCGTTAGGCAATGGACAAGGGATGGTCTGAACAGCCTGTGGCACACATTTTTTAAATGCCAGACATTCTATTTCTTCCCTACGTGCAATCCTTATCGACCATGTACCTCACCCTAAATGGGGGGTGACAGAGGACTGACACTCCTGCGGTTGGAAGCCCGCTGGATATTTAAACTTGACACGGTTACCCCTCAAGGTTTAAACACAAAACATTGACTATGGATGTTGCTATAAGAGGGTATAGATGGTTATGAGCACTGGCCTTGATTACAATGTTAGATATAGATGATACCTAGCAATTATGTTCCCTTCATTTGTATTTATAGTATTAGTTATATGTATACTATGTCACGGTTGACACTTGTGTTTCAGATCATGTCAGCATGCCGCAAATGGCCCCGCCCACATCCTACGCGTACTGTTTAAACACATGGCTATGTGCTGTGACTGTTTAGCAAATCAGCATCTCTGAAATCACTTTGTCACTGACGTCTAATGACGGTGCTTTCTATGCTGTTGTATTGCCGTGCGTTACGTGTGGGTGTGTGACGCTTGGGTGTGCTGATTGGTTCACATTGTGGGGAGGTGGGTATTTCTACATGGGTGTTGGTTCTGTTTGGTATGTTCGTTTTGGCTTTTCGCTACCATTGAAAAAAGCCCATGTGAGGGCTGAAACATTTGGTTTTTCTTGTGACAATAAACGGATCAAAAATTCTGCTGTGCCTGCTTTGTCAAGTCTCTGGGAACACAGATATTTTGTCTGTTAGGATTCATCACTCATGTTTGCTGTTTGTTTATATAGCAGTGCATCAGGTGGTTTCTGGATTTTTAGTGTGCCGTTTCCAAATCGAACTCTGTCTATCACAATATTGAAACATTCACCTACTTCATTTGAGGTTAACTTTATTATCCTTAAAGATTGTATTATACTGGCCATTGGAATATTTATTCAGGACTTTCTCACTTGCTAGTGTTGAACATCTTTTCATCACTTATTGAGTTTTGTTACGGTACCAACAGTGTACCAAGGGTTAACCCCAGATGAACAATGTCCTGCATAGGGAATCAGCAATTCACAACACAGCCAGTTTCAGGTTTAAAACAGAATGACATTTATTAAAAGGCTATGCCTAGTATTTATGCAGGTCTGACCCCAGATGGGGGGGTTGAAAGACTCTTGTACATTAGATAAAAGGGGAAGACGCCCTTTACATGATACAATAGGATTATATTACTTAAACACTTCAACCACAAGACACTCTTGACTCTTCTTATCACTTAGGCGTTTTTCTCTCTGGAGGTGATCAAACAATAGAATGCTTAGCATTAATTAGATTATAGCTGGAGCCAGAAACTTGTGGTTAGAAAATAAAGTTAACACTTTCAGTCCTGACCGAAGGGTCTGTCACAAGTTTGATCTGTGAACACTCCCCTGAGTGGTATGGAATCTTCATGCTCCACACAGAATGCTGGTTCAATTAAGGATCCTTATGAGAATATAGAAGATTTTGCTTTTACTGAAGCAGACGCAGCACGTATTCGTTGCAAGGCTGACTTTCAGGAGCTGCAAGAAACTAAAGGTGAGACCCCCACCAATATTTACCACAAACTATTACATCTAGAGAAAAAGGAGGTAGATTTTTACCTACACGCTGTCTACCTATCTTAATATCATAAACTGAAGTTTATTCCAAGGGGTTTCAGGGTAAGAAATATACCGACACTAGACCGTAATAACATTGATTTCTGTAGAAGGTGGCGTGGTATAGTTAGTAAATGTTCACATGACTTGATGCTCCTGGTAATAGAGGAGTTCTTTAGAATAAAGCTAACTTCCAAGAAAGAAATAGAATCTGTCAAAGACACACTACTGACTATCCTTACCACTGACACTTCCACTGACTGGATCACTAAACTTGGAACTCAAGTTGACAAGTATAAACATGACTTACTAGCGTTTAAAAACAAGAAATTTACAACAGTGGAAAATAACTATATGAACAAAAAGGTTTACAGTTGGCTTTTTGGCAGAGATAATAACCTGTGAGTAGGACGTAGAAAACAACCCTTTAATAAAACAAGAAGAGTTAATTTTTCAACTGTTGACAGTAGTGGAGGGGATTCCTCTGACGGTGAAATTCAGACCACAAAGAACCCAACATCTAGTGGAGTAACCACACGATCATCACAGAAGCCCCGTTTATCCCAGGGCCCAGAGGCAGATGCTTCAGGAGGGGGAGGGCCAACAAAAAGAATGAATCAACAAAAAAAGACGAAACAACTTAAGTTCACGCCCTCTAACTACTGACAAACTCAGGGTCCTTAATAGGGGATTATCCTTTGTGCCCACTCCCAAGTGTGACTTATTTGATCTTTGTGTTAATATGGGTCGGTTCCAAAGACAACTTAAATTAAAAGATTTTTTCAAGGATAAAGGGGAATATGTACATAGACCCTTTAAAGCAATAAGCTTCTTTCAACCCCCAATACACATACTTCTATAAAAACGTTCCATCACATCTGCACCTCTACTATCTCTGAGCGACATAAAACTATACCCATATATAGGGATAATCTAAGTAGAGCTGAGAGACTGGCGATTAAGACTCTGTCCACTGATAGAGATATAGTGATTAGGCCAGCGGGGAAGGGAGGGGCCACGATTGTATAAGATTACACCGAATACAAAAATGAGGCTGTGAGACAATTACATGATATAACTACCTACCAGAAATTGCACACTAACCCGACCAGGATGAACAAGAAACAGATTGACGAATTCCTTAACCTGGCTTTCCAAGCGGGGGTTATTGACGATGATGTATTAGGCTACTTGACTGTCGACCACCCTGTGTGCCCAATTTTGTATTTACTTCCTAAAGTGCATAAATCAGTGGAAACCCCTCCAGGCAGACCTATTGTGTCTGCTAGGGGGTCACTCCTACAACCCTTAGCTCAATTTGTTGACTTCCACTTGTAACCTGTGGTCCAGAATACTTAAGCTCATCTTAAAGATTAATTTGAGCTGATCAATCTATTGAGAAATATTGAGGACATTAACCCTACTGATATCTTAGTGACCATGGACGTGGTTAGTTTATATACGGTCATTCCCCACGCACATGGGTTAGAAATGATTAGACAATCTCTTATAGACAATGACCATTACTCTGCCTGGAAAAAAAAATCTTTCGTTTTGAAGAGAGCTATTATCTTCAAATTATGGGAACCGCGATGGGGTTGAATATGGCCCCATCTTATGCTAACATCTATATGTCTATGTATGAAAGACATAATATTTTCTCCAGACAATACCTCCTGGAATTTTATCGTAGGTACATAGACAACGTTTTTTTGATTTGGGGTGGTTCTTCTGAAACTCTTTTGGAATGGGTAAATTACCTCAATAAACTTGATTCTACCATTCGGTTTAAAATGGAACAGCACACTGAATGTATACATTTTCTTGAGCTAGAGATCTTTAAGGTTGAGGCTGTGGGTGGGTGTAAACTTCAGACGACCCTATCTAAGAAAGACACAGATAGGAATTCTATTCTTCACTACAATAGTTTTCACTCAAAATTCCAAAAAGCCTGGTTGTTACAGATGTGGCAATTGTGTGACATGCAACAGTCTAAACATGGGGAATTCTTTTCAACACCCGCACACCAACAAAAGATTTAAGATCAACCATAGGTTGACATTTACCTCGGAATTTGTTATCTATGCCATCATCTGTCCCTGCTCCATGTTTTATATTGGGAAAACAGTGACATCCTTTAGGGAACGATTTGCCAACCACAAGTCAGCTATCCGTTAGGCAATGGACAAGGGATGGTCTGAACAGCCTGTGGCACACATTTTTTAAATGCCAGACATTCTATTTCTTCCCTACGTGCAATCCTTATCGACCATGTACCTCGCCCTAAATGGGGGATGACAGAGGACTGACACTCCTGCGGTTGGAAGCCCGCTGGATATTTAAACTTGACACGGTTACCCCTCAAGGTTTAAACACAAAACATTGACTATGGATGTTGCTATAAGAGGGTATAGATGGTTATGAGCACTGGCCTTGATTACAATGTTAGATATAGATGATACCTAGCAATTATGTTCCCTTCATTTGTATTTATAGTATTAGTTATATGTATACTATGTCACGGTTGACACTTGTGTTTCAGATCATGTCAGCATGCCGCAAATGGCCCCGCCCACATCCTACGCGTACTGTTTAAACACATGGCTATGTGCTGTGACTGTTTAGCAAATCAGCATCTCTGAAATCACTTCGTCACTGACGTCTAATGACGGTGCTTTCTATGCTGTTGTATTGCCGTGCGTTACGTGTGGGTGTGTGACGCTTGGGTGTACTGATTGGTTCACATTGTGGGGAGGTGGGTATTTATATGTGAGTGTGGGTTCTGTTTGGTATGTCCATTTTGGCTTTTCGATACCATTGAAAAAAGCCCATGTGAGGGCTGAAACGTTTGGTTTTTCTTGTGACAATAAACGGATCAAAAATCCTGCTGTGCCTGCTTTGTGAAGTCTCTGGGAACATGGATATCGTCCGTTAGGATTCATCACTCATGTTTGATATATATATATTTATTTATTTATACACACACACACACATTTATATATACACTTTGAAGTCTCTGGGAACATGGATATCGTCCGTTAGGATTCATCACTCATGTTTGATATATATATATTTATTTATTTATACACACACACACACATTTATATATACACTTTGGAGTCCTTTCCACTCAAATACCTTAAAACTTGAAAACACATTTTTAATCAGTTTTAATACTTTATATTCTATATACTGTGTGCTTAATGTAAATATTTTACATTTCAATGCTCTTCACATAGTAGAAAATGTTATTTGTATTTTTAAATATATATTTCTATACCTTTATATACTCATATAGATATATAGGTATAGATTTATATATACAGTATATTACAAAGAAATTATCATATATAAATATATATTTTCTTCTATTATTATTATCATCAGTTATTTTTAGAGCGCCAACAGGTTCCACAGTACTAATGTGAAGAACATGGTAATGTAATAAAACTACCTTAGGGTTTATTACTGTAGGTCTAATGAGGTGTCGGGTTATTGTGTGAGCGATAAGTGAAGTTTATGAGGAGAAGTTAACGTGGTCGCAATATCCGAAGTCCAGATGTTAGTGCACATGGGGTTTCACTCACAAGCAATTTTTCAATTTGTAATACGAGCGATAATCCACCCGCGATAAATTCACTACAAGCTCGACACTTTTAATGCATCCCACAGCTCCAATAGTGGATGGTGACACCTACAGGCATAAATACTAAAGTATCTCTCTGCTTCCTCTCAGGAACAACCTTATGTTACAAGAAAAGAAAGAAGACTATAACATATAGGTTACATGTTACACATTACACGGTACATGTTACATATCTCATATTACATGTTACATATTACACGGTGCATGTTACATATCTCATATTACATGTTACATATATCTTATATGGTACATATTACATTACGTATTAGATATTATATGTTACGTATTGCATATTTCATGATACATATTACATATATGGTACTTATTACATGATACATATTACATATATGGTTCATATTACATGATACATATTACATATATGGTACTTATTACATGGTACATATTACATATATGGTACTTATTACATGATATATATTACATATATGGTACGTATTACATGATACATATTACATATATGGTACTTATTACATGGTACATATTACATATATGGTACTTATTACATGGTACATATTACATATATGGTACTTATTGCATGATATATATTACATATATGGTACTTATTACATGGTACATATTACATATATGGTACTTATTACATGATATATATTACATATATGGTACGTATTACATGATACATATTACATATATGGTACTTATTACATGGTACATATTACATATATGGTACTTATTACATGGTACATATTACATATATGGTACTTATTACATGATACATATTACATATATGGTTCATATTACATGATACATATTACATATATGGTACTTATTACATGGTACATATTACATATATGGTACTTATTACATGATATATATTACATATATGGTACGTATTACATGATACATATTACATATATGGTACTTATTACATGGTACATATTACATATATGGTACTTATTACATGATACATATTACATATATGGTACTTATTACATGATACATATTACATATATGGTACTTATTACATGGTACATATTACATATATGGTACTTATTGCATGATATATATTACATATATGGTACTTATTACATGGTACATATTACATATATGGTACATATTACATGATACATATTACATATATGGTACTTATTGCATGATATATATTACATATATGGTACTTATTACATGGTACATATTACATATATGGTACTTATTACATGATATATATTACATATATGGTACGTATTACATGATACATATTACATATATGGTACTTATTACATGGTACATATTACATATATGGTACTTATTACATGGTACATATTACATATATGGTACTTATTGCATGATATATATTACATATATGGTACTTATTACATGGTACATATTACATATATGGTACATATTACATGATACATATTACATATATGGTACTTATTACATGATACATATTACATATATGGTACTTATTACATGGTACATATTACATATATGGTACTTATTGCATGATATATATTACATATATGGTACGTATTACATGATACATATTACATATATGGTACTTATTACATGGTACATATTACATATATGGTACATATTACATGATACATATTACATATATGGTACTTATTACATGGTACATATTACATATATGGTACTTATTACATGGTACATATTACATATATGGTACTTATTACATGATACATATTACATATATGGTACTTATTACATGATACATATCACATATATGGTACTTATTACATGATACATATTACATATATGGTACTTATTACATGGTACATATTACATATATGGTACTTTTTACATGATACATATTACATATATGGTACTTATTACATGGTACATATTACATATATGGTACTTATTACATGATACATATCACATATTGCCTAGTACATATTACATATATGGTACTTATTACATGATACATATTACATATATGGTACTTATTACATGGTACATATTACATATATGGTACTTATTACATGGTACATATTACATATATGGTACTTATTACATGATACATATTACATATATGGTACTTATTACACTATACATATTACATATTGCTTAGTACATATTACATATATGGTACTTATTACATGATACATATTACATATATGGTACTTATTACATGGTACATATTACATATATGGTACTTATTACATAGTACATATTACATATATTGTACTTATTACATGGTACATATTACATATATGGTACTTATTACATGGTACATATTACATATATGGTACTTATTACATGATACATATTACATATATGGTACTTATTACATAGTACATATTACATATATGGTACTTATTACATGGTACATATTACATATATGGTACTTATTACATGATACATATTACATATATGGTACTTATTACATGGTACATATTACATATATGGTACTTATTACATGGTACATATTACATATATGGTACTTATTACATGATACATATCACATATATGGTACTTATTACATGGTACATATTACATATATGGTACTTATTACATGGTACATATTACATATATGGTACTTATTACATGATACATATTACATATATGGTACTTATTACATGGTACATATTACATATATGGTACTTATTACATGGTACATATTACATATATGGTACTTATTACATGATACATATTACATATATGGTACTTATTACATGGTACATATTACATATATGGTACTTATTACATAGTACATATTACATATATTGTACTTATTACATGGTACATATTACATATATGGTACTTATTACATGGTACATATTACATATATGGTACTTATTACATGATACATATTACATATTGCCTAGTACATATTACATATATGGTACTTATTACATGATACATATTACATATATGGTACTTATTACATGGTACATATTACATATATGGTACTTATTACATGATACATATTACATATTGCCTAGTACATATTACATATATGGTACTTATTACATGATACATATTACATATATGGTACTTATTACATGGTACATATTACATATATGGTACTTATTACATGGTACATATTACATATATGGTACTTATTACATGATACATATTACATATATGGTACTTATTACATGGTACATATTACATATATGGTACTTATTACATAGTACATATTACATATATTGTACTTATTACATGGTACATATTACATATATGGTACTTATTACATGATACATATTACATATATGGTACTTATTACATGGTACATATTACATATATGGTACTTATTACATGGTACATATTACATATATGGTACTTATTACATGATACATATCACATATATGGTACTTATTACATGGTACATATTACATATATGGTACTTATTACATGATACATATCACATATATGGTACTTATTACATGGTACATATTACATATATGGTACTTATTACATGGTACATATTACATATATGGTACTTATTACATGATACATATTACATATATGGTACTTATTACATGATACATATTACATATATGGTACTTATTACATGGTACATATTACATATATGGTACTTATTACATGATACATATTACATATATGGTACTTATTACATGGTACATATTACATATATGGTACTTATTACATAGTACATATTACATATATTGTACTTATTACATGGTACATATTACATATATGGTACTTATTACATGGTACATATTACATATATGGTACTTATTACATGATACATATTACATATATGGTACTTATTACATGGTACATATTACATATATGGTACTTATTACATGATACATATTACATATATGGTACTTATTACATGGTACATATTACATATATGGTACTTATTACATGATACATATTACATATATGGTACTTATTACATGATACATATTACATATTGCCTAGTACATATTACAATACCATTTTTTATGCAACATAAATTACTTTAATCTTTAAAGGGACAGTCTAGACCAAAATTAACTTTCATGATTCAGATAGAGAATGTAATTTTAAACAATTTTACAATTTACTTTTATCACCAATTTTGCTTTGTTCTCTTGGTATTTTTAGTTGAAAGCTAAACCTAGGAGGTTCATATGCTAATTTCTAAGCCCTTGAAGGCCACCTCTTCTCTCAGGGCATTTTGACAGTTTTTCACCACTAGAGGGTGTTAGTTCATGTATGTCATATAAATAACACTGTGGTCACGCGCGTGGAGTTCTAGTGAGCCAGCTCTGACTGGCTAAAATGGATGTCTGTCAAAAGAACTGAAATAAGGGGGCAGTTTGCAGAGGCATTTATAGGAGGTAATCACAAAGGTAAAAAGTGTATTTATATAACTGTGTTGGTTGTGCAAAATTAGGGAACGGGTAATAAAAGTATTCATTATCTTTTTAAACAATAACAATTCTGGTGTAGACTGTCCCTTTAACATGTAAATAGAGAAGTAATTTTACAGCATCAATGAGTGAGACTTACTGGGTTGTAGTCAGGGGACAGGAGGCTGTGATGCTGGGGAATGACTGCAGTAATTATTGAATAAGATTGCATGCAGTATTTGGTTGTGTTAGATGATAGATGCACTCTCATGACGTTTATGTCTCTGGTGTAATTTGCACAGTCTGAGTAAGTTCACTACACTGCAATAGTCTCAATTCAATTCAAAAACAAATCTTAGGTTTTCTATACAGCGGATTCATTAAGTTGTGGAGAACGCATTGTGCTTGAGAGAATCAGCTCCTTAGAATAACAAAGTAACTGAAGTTATATTTCTTACAGGAGAGATCATTAAATTATTTGTGACGTCTTGTCCTATTGATATATTTTACCCCCTTATCACACAATCCCTTGTTTGTCTTCTCAGACCCTAATATTCAGTAAGAATCCGGAATATACTTTGGTGAGGCAAATCCTGTGACTATGTTACCCTGTGCAGCTGATTAACTAGATCCCAAGGAAAGAAATCTGCTGAGGAGAACTTAGCGAGTCGCTCCTCATCACACCAGCAGCAGTCACTCCACCTGTCTGAGGTCACTAATTAGTTCTAGTTGCTTTTATCGCCTGGGCATTTTCAGACTCACAAACAGACCTAATACTATTTGATATTCCTATAACACTTTCTAGATTACCCCTGAGCCCCTGTGTCTAATGTTCCTCAATTCACTTCCAGGGCATCATCATCAGGTTCCTCCACCTGTCAGTTGGTATTTCTTATGCTGACCATCAAATAAAAAATCATTAGTAACCCTCACCCCTGCTGTCTCTCACTCCTAAATCCAGCAAAGGAACCACTAGATTTATCAACTGACCCCTGACCTTTTGTATCCAGTTGTCTCATTAAGTGTGAGTCTTTCTGCTGATTTATTGAATTCCCTGTTTGATTCTATTTAACCTGCTTCCCAGCTTCTCAGCCTTCCCCTATTACTTGAATCATTTTGTGTCTTGAAATACAAGTTGTATAGGCGTCATGTGAAGGAAATAAAGTTATTATGTAACAAAGAACATGATACTGTGAGACAAAATATTAGTCATTTTCTATTATTGTTTTATTTTGTTGCACCTGAATTGTCTTTATCACTTGAGTAAGTTCAGATACTGGTAACATATAAGGCAGATATAGTTTGATCAGGGTTAGATCATACTGCTTATCAAATTTGCATTTCTGTATACAATTTTTAATACATAATTTAAAAAAAATTTAAAATCATCTCTAAATGAGTTAAAAATAACTAATAACTAATAAAATAAACAGCACTACAGCACTTGCTGCTGACTGGAAGAAGCCAGGTGCAAAATAGTGACTTAACCGAGCGTTAGCTGGGCACTTTTCTGTTGATGGTTTCAGAAACTACAATTACTATAGTCATGGTTATATTTTTAGTCAAACAGAAATGCTGTACAATTTAATTGTCTAACAAGTATCATCAAAACCTATTGTACAATGGAAAACGTGGAACCCATCACTCTAAACTATCAATCTTTTTTTTATTAATACTGCACTTTAAAGTCACAATGAGCTTTTGTTTTTACTGATTACAATTATATCATAATGCCAATGCTGCTTTAAAATAAATTGTTATTGATATAAATACATGGGGAACATTACAAACTCACACTAATTAAATCACAAAAATTTGCTCCCAGTAAAAATGTATGCTTATAATGTATACTGTTATCCACATGTGTGTGTGTGTGTGTATATATATATATATATATATATATATATATATATATATATACAGGGAGTGCAGAATTATTAGGCAAATGAGTATTTTGACCACATCATCCTCTTTATGCATGTTGTCTTACTCCAAGCTGTATAGGTTCGAAAGCCTACTACCAATTAAGCATATTAGGTGATGTGCATCTCTGTAATGAGAAGGGGTGTGGTCTAATGACATCAACACCCTATATCAGGTGTGCATAATTATTAGGCAACTTCCTTTCCTTTGGCAAAATGGGTCAAAAGAAGGACTTGACAGGCTCAGAAAAGTCAAAAATAGTGAGATATCTTGCAGAGGGATGCAGCACTCTTAAAATTGCAAAGCTTCTGAAGCGTGATCATCGAACAATCAAGCGTTTCATTCAAAATAGTCAACAGGGTCGCAAGAAGCGTGTGGAAAAACCAAGGCGCAAAATAACTGCCCATGAACTGAGAAAAGTCAAGCGTGCAGCTGCCAAGATGCCACTTGCCACCAGTTTGGCCATATTTCAGAGCTGCAACATCACTGGAGTGCCCAAAAGCACAAGGTGTGCAATACTCAGAGACATGGCCAAGGTAAGAAAGGCTGAAAGACGACCACCACTGAACAAGACACACAAGCTTAAACGTCAAGACAGGGCCAAGAAATATCTCAAGACTGATTTTTCTAAGGTTTTATGGACTGATGAAATGAGAGTGAGTCTTGATGGGCTAGATGGATGGGCCCGTGGCTGGATTGGTAAAGGGCAGAGAGCTCCAGTCCGACTCAGACGCCAGCAAGGTGGAGGTGGAGTACTGGTTTGGGCTGGTATCATCAAAGATGAGCTTGTGGGGCCTTTTCAGGTTGAGGATGGAGTCAAGCTCAACTCCCAGTCCTACTGCCAGTTTCTGGAAGACACCTTCTTCAAGCAGTGGTACAGGAAGAAGTCTGCATCCTTCAAGAAAAACATGATTTTCATGCAGGACAATGCTCCATCACACGCGTCCAAGTACTCCACAGCGTGGCTGGCAAGAAAGGGTATAAAAGAAGAAAATCTAATGACATGGCCTCCTTGTTCATCTGATCTGAACCCCATTGAGAACCTATGGTCCATCATCAAATGTGAGATTTACAAGGAGGGAAAACAGTACACCTCTCTGAACAGTGTGGTTGCTGCTGCACGCAATGTTGATGGTGAACAGATCAAAACACTGACAGAATCCATGGATGGCAGGCTTTTGAGTGTCCTTGCAAAGAAAGGTGGCTATATTGGTCACTGATTTGTTTTTGTTTTGTTTTTGAATGTCAGAAATGTATATTTGTGAATGTTGAGATGTTATATTGGTTTCACTGGTAAAAATAAATAATTGAAATGGGTATATATTTGTTTTTTGTTATTTTGCCTAATAATTATGCACAGTAATAGTCACCTGCACACACAGATATCCCCCTAAAATAGCTAAAACTAAAAACAAACTAAAAACTACTTCCAAAACTATTCAGCTTTGATATTAATGAGTTTTTGGGGTTCATTGAGAACATGGTTGTTGTTCAATAATAAAATTAATCCTCAAAAATACAACTTGCCTAATAATTCTGCACTCCCTGTATATATATATATATATGTGTGTGTATATATATATATATATATATGTGTGTGTGTGTGTATATATATATATATATGTGTGTGTGTGTGTGTGTGTGTATATATATATATATATATATATATGTGTGTGTGTATATATATATATATATGTGTGTGTGTGTGTGTGTGTGTGTATGTGTCTACATCCACACTGCTTCTAATGCTACTTCATCTCATCTCTCTCACAGGTAATGTCTTCTGCCTCTGTCTACCTGGCTGCTGTTAAATGTCCCTTTAATTCCCGTTAGAATCTCTGGTAACCATTTGCTCTGTCTCCAACTTGTATACCTGTAATCATTTTATCATATACTTTGTATAATTGTAATGCAGCCTGCCACCCTCCCCCCCCCCCCCTCTAATTTGCAAGTGTGTAACTCCTGGCTAGCCCAACTTCTTTTAATCAGCTGCACACAATTATTCCATTACACTCATTACTACATATTGCAAGTCACAAGCTCATTTGAGCCTTGGCTCTCTGGGTCTAAGTGGCTCTTTGATTAAAAGTGGCATATTTACTCACTGGAGTTAGAAACTGGAGGTTGAAACTGCAGACCAACTAACAGGTAAACTTAATAACTACACCTATACAATGCTCTCTCTGTCTGTCCTTCTTCTAAAAATCATGTCCCTACAACAACAATCCCCACACTATCCACATCTCACCCTCCCTTCTCTCATCCCCTATGCTGTCCTCTCATGAACTACTCTGTTTCCTTATAAACACTTCTCCCTCTAACTCTCCTGTGTCTAGTCATATGCGCTCCTACAAATCTCACTCTCACCTTCTGTCAATCTCACTGCTACTACTGCTTGCTGCTGGTGATGTCTCTCCTAACCCTGGTGCTGCAGCAATCACCACACTTTTACACTCTCGCTCCGTCTCCCACTGCAAAAACTCTAGGTCACGCAATACCCACAATCTCATCTCCATTAACACACAGCGCCTATCCCCTCTCTTTTCTTGTGCCCTCTGGAATGCTCACTCTGTTTGTAACAAACTTACAACTGTTCACGACCTGTTGTTTCCAATGCTTTTAACCTTTTAGCAATTACTGAAACTTGGCTATCTTCCTCTGACACTTCTTCCATTGCCGCTCTCACTCATGGTGGTCTTCACTTTAGCCACATACCTAGGCCAGGTGAGAGACATGTTGGTGTTGTTGGCATCTTACTCTCCCCCTCCTGCTCCTATCAGTACCTATCTCCATTTCCATCTTTCTCCCTTTCTTCCTTTGAAGTCCACTGCATCCGCCTGTTCTCCCCCCTCTCTCTCAGAGTAGCAGTTATCTATCGCCCCCCTGGACCAACCTCCCAATTCCTTAACAACTTTGCTGCCTGGCTTCCTCACTTTCTCTCTACAAATTCACCTACCCTAATTCTGGGGGACTTCAACATCCCTATTGACAACCCATCTGCCCCTGCTGCCTCTAAACTTTTCTCACTCACTAACTCCTTCGGCCTCTCACAATCCACCCTATTTCCTACCCACTGTGATGGACACTCAACTGATCTGGTATTCTCCTATCTCTTCTCTCTCTCTGATGTTGCCTGTTGACCATTTCCCATCTCAGATCACTTTCTGCTGACCTTTAATCCCCATATAGATGCTATACCTACTTCCCCCTCTTGCCCCCGCACCAGTAGAAATCTGCACACTGTGGATCCTCTCCAACTCTCCAATCTTATTCATATACGCCTCTCTCACACTTCAACGATATCCTACCCTGCCATAACCCACTATAACAATACTCTCTCCACTGCACTTGACACTCTCGCTCCGCCCCAACTTCGCAAAGCCCCACGTTGTCAGCTCCAGCCCTGGCACTCCCAACAAACATGCCACCTACAAAAATGCTCACACACTGCTGAACGTGCCTGGAGGAAATCCCTCTCTGAACCTGATTTCTTGCACTATAAGTTCATTCTTTACTCTTACACCTCTGCCATTCGCTTAGCTAAGCAAATATACTTCTCTTCTCTTATATTCACTCACTCTTCAAACCCTAAAAGACTCTTATCCATTTTCAACTCTCTCCTCTACCCACCTGCACCACCCCCATCATCTGCATTCGGTGCTCAATACCTTGCTGACTATTTTTTTAATAAAACACTTGCCATCCGAAGAAACATCCCAACACAAACCTGCAATCTCCCAACTTCGCTCCCAGTCACCCCCTCTGCCACTCTCTGCACCCTCCTCCCAACCACTGAGAGTGAAGTGGCTTCCCTTTTGTCTTCTTCACACCTCACTACCAGCCCACTTGACCCTATTCCTTCACATTTAATCCCACCCTCACTACGGCTCTTACTCACATATTCAACCTATCCCTTTCTACCGTCTCATTCCCTGCGTCCTTCAAACTTGCAAAGGTCATCCCCATCCTCAAAAAACCCGCCCTTGACCCTAACTCCCCTGCAAACTACTGCCCCATATCACTGCTCCTTGAAAAACTAGTATTCGATCGCCTAACCCAATTCCTGTCCTCCAACTCATTGCTCGACCCCCTGCAATCTGGCTTCCGTCCCCAACACTCAACTGAGACTGCCCTCACCAAGGTTACTAACGTTCTCCTTTCTGCTAAAAACAAAGGCTACTACTCTATACTCATCTTACTTGACCTCTCTGCTGCCTTTGACACTGTTGACCATCCCTTTCTCCTACGGACTCTCAGCTCTCTTGGGGTCTGTGACACTGCCCTCTCCTGGATCCACTCTTATCTCTCTAACAGATCCCCATCTCTTTTGCTGGTGACTACTCCTCTCTTTTGCCTCTGTCTGTTGGAGTACCTCAAGGCTCTGTCATGGGTCCTCTACTCTCTATTTACACTTCTTCACTTGGTAAACTTATCAACAGCTATGGCTTCAGCTATCATCTTTATGCTGAAGATACCCAGATCTACCTTTCCACCCCTGCACTCTCTCCTTCTGTCAATTCTCACATCAGTGACTGCTTATCTGGCATTTCCTCCTGGATGGCCTCTCACCACCTAAGAATAAACATGTCCAAGAACGAACTACTTCTAATTCCCCCCCCCCCCCTAACTCTACTCCAGTTTCTAATTTTTCTATCACTGTTGGCGGCACCACTATCTCCCCATCACCCCAAGTCCGCTGCCTCGGAGTCAAGCTTGACTCAAATCTGTCCTTCATTCCCCACATCCAATTGCTCTCTTCATCCTGCAGCAACCACCTATGCAATATCTCCAAAATTCGTCTGTTTATAAGTGCTGAAAATACTAAACAGCTAATCCACTCCCTGGTAATTTCCCGACTTGACTACTGTAACAACTTTCTAACTGGCCTCCCTCTCTCCCGCCTCTCTCCCCTCCAATCCATCCTAAATGCATCTGCCAGGCTAATCCACCTCTCTCGATGCTCTGTTTCTGCTGCACCTCTCTGTGAGTCCCTTCACTGGCTCCCCATTCACAACAGAGTTAAATTCAAAATTCTCACCCTGACCTACAAACACCTCACCAATGCTGCCCCACCCTACCTGTCCTCACTCATCAACAAATATACTCCTGCCCGCCCCCTAAGATCCAACAATGACCTGCTTCTTGTGTCCTCTACCATCACCTCCTCTCATGCTAGATTACAGGACTTCTCTCGGGCGGCACCAACCCTCTGGAACGCACTTCCTCATGCTGTCAGACTTGCCCCTAACCTCTCCTCCTTTAAACGTTCCCTAAAGACCTTTCTGTTCAGGGAATCCTATCACCCGACTTATTAACAATCTAACTTCATTTAACTAACAGCTGCCCTCTATCTCCTCACTAATATCATTCTCACCTTTGCAGTCCCCACCTCCTTTTTCCCATCCTCCTACCCATCTAGATTGTAAGTTCCCACGGGAATA